>NW_011500218.1:82182-82469 GCF_000495115.2 Populus euphratica
CAAATGAGCTGAATGTTTTACACAAGATAGCTGAGAGAATTGCCCACAACTTTCATGTTTTTGTCTGATTTAAATTCTGACGTTATCAATGATGTTTTAGGTAGACAAGAAGATAAGAATTGTCACCAAGTTAAAAATTAGTCACTCACTCATCAATTAGTCATCAAATCAATAATTTTCAATTTTAGCCTATAAAAAAAAGCATTTGTTATGCATTTAGGCATCTTGGTTTCCAGATCAAGATCATGCTCTTCCTTTCTCTCTTTGTATTTTTTGTAATGCTTATG
>NW_011500218.1:82803-109081 GCF_000495115.2 Populus euphratica
TTGTTGTTGTTATTGTTACTATTATTGTTGTTTATAATTGTTGTTTATAATCTGTACAATTAACCTCCCTATGGTTCGAACCTGGTCTTGCCAGGTTATTTATTATTTTGACACTCCTGCACTTCGAAGAAGACATCAATCTTTTAGTCGTGTCATTATGCTCAGTGATTAAAAGAGTGGTTTGCAGAAGAGTGATGATTATGGGCATTCATGATTTGATTCGGGTTGGGTTTAAAATTTAAGGTTCGAGTTGGGCTGAAAATTCTAACCGAACTAGGAGATGAAATTTTCTAGGAAATTGGACCAAACCAAACTGAGAACTAGCTGAGACCAAATCGATTCGGTCTTCATTTTTATTTTTTTATAACCAAAAAATCTAATCTCCTTATCAACTTTTATTATATTATTAAACAAGGTGTTAATTCCTTGTTTAAATGTTTTATATTTTCAAAAGAAAAAATAAATAAACATTACAATAAGAAACAATGACTATTGGAGAGAAAAAAAGGTGTAAACGTATAATTGAAAAGCAAATTTTCATAGAAATTTGCAAGCACAAATCTATAGAGTTTGAGTGATTAGAATAAAAGACAGTCCCAGCCTAATTGCAGCAAAAACAAACATGCCAAAATGGAATAATAGGCATACATTTAAGACTTTCCATTTTCTAAATAGCTAAGAACACAAAATGAGAGTTTGAATAGTCTAAAAAATCGATAATGAAAACAACTCGTTTGAATTTAAAAAGAAAGAAACATTAACCAAGGCCGATAACTAACAAATAAAGATAATAAAGTAAAAGAAAAGAACAAAATATAGGAGATGGAGGTTATTTGTAACAACCTCTCAAGTTTCAATAGGGGAGATAATAAAAGAGAGAGATGGAAAAAGAGAGGTAAATGTTTGGTGGCTATTTTGAAATTGGAAAAGAGGAATTTTTAAGGTTAGTGAAACTAGGTTAATAAGTATCTATTTATACTCTTTTTTTTAGTGGGTTTACAACTTATATTGGGTCTGATTTGATTATCTAATTTTAATTTCTAAATTCAAAATTAAACTGGACCAAGTTATTTTATGATTTCTAAATCGATTTGATATTTCTTATTCTTAGTTTTGCTTTTTCAAGTAATTGTTTTTCAATTTTTAAGGTCTAATTGATTGGTTGGTTTTTTTAAACACCCCTAATAATAGTTGAGTTGACAAAAGGGCACTCTTAACAATTTTATGAGAGGTTTATGTGATGGGAAAGTTTATTGCAACAAGGGTTAGCTATATTGTTGTTCATGTGTTATTAATCCATTTTATCAATCTTTTCTTTCAAAAAATATATGGGAAGAATTGCTCAAGTTCTAAGATCTAGGTTTGGAATTATTTGGATTAATTAGTTGAAAATTGTTATAATTTAAGAGATCAAAATTTGAGATTTTAATAGCTGTTTGATTTGTGTTTTAGGATTGTTAAAATAAAAGGTTTGAATTTTTGTAAATTGTAATTGAAGCTTAATCGTTGTTGTAAGATTAAATATACATCTTATAATATGTTTGTCTTTCTATTATAGGCCCTAGCTTTTTATTTTTTTTCTATTTTATATAATTAGGATTTTGATTTTGTTTTTAATTTATCTAGAAATGAATTAATTGAATCTTTTAATTTGAATGACTATTTATGATTAGTCATTGGTTTCGAAATTATATAATTTTGATCAATTTTGCCTTATCTCTCTCTCTCTTCATTCTCACATTTTCTCTTTAATTTCACCCATAATTGAATTAACTAAACCTTTTGGTTTGATTTTTTTCTATAGTTTAGTCCTTATTCCTTTATTAATTTTAATTAAGACCAAATTAAATCTTTTTTTTTTAATTATATTTCAATTATATCTCCAATTGTATTTTAAATTATTCCTGATTTTGTTTCTTCAACTCAATCATTGGCTTGTTAAAGTTAATTATTTATCCAATTTTGCCCTAACTATATGTTTTCTTCCTTTTTTATTTTTTATTTATTTTTATGATTTTTATATTTTTTTCTAGCTTATCATGACATGATAAAATCAACAAAAATGATAAAAAAAAACTAGTAAAATGATTAAAAGTAACAAGATTTATTGAAAAGAAAGGTTTTTTTGATTTATTTTATTTTATGAAATATATATAAAAATAGAGGTGAATTGGGTTAAAAGAAAGCCGAATTTAATCTTGTGGTTTCATATTAATTATTATGTTGAGGACCCTCACTTTAAGTTAAATTGACTTTTATACTTTTCTATGCACATTCAAATGCTTATGACCAATCATTTTTCTTTGGTTGATAATGATCTTAGTCACTTTCCAATTCTTCATCTTTCATTTGAAAAATCTCTAATCCCTATTTTACATAGAAATGTTTCTATAACGATTCATCTAAGAACCATAAATAATTTCCTTCCTTTTTAAAATAAAAATGGCACCCTTAAACTTTGTTCCACCTAAATCTATGATCATCTCTAATTACTAAAACTTCATAAACAATTTGTCTAAGATTAACTACTTTACCATCATTGCTAATAAAAACTTATAGAAAAGCATTTCTAGTACCATTATATAGAAAGGTACCGAAAGAATAAAAAAACACTAATATTTCATTATAGACATTATCAAAGAAACAGTTTCTTTTTAGGATGATCACATGAATTTTAATGTATGGAAGAAAACCATTTCTTAGTGGCTTTGTGGTGTTACCATTGCATATCTTAAATGGTTAGACAAGTACTGAGATCATTTTTCTTACGAATAAAGGTGTAAAAAGAATTTTAATATAATCCAGTTACCTATACTCTTTTCTAAACCCAACAAATAGCTTTTATCTATCCTCTTTCTATTCTTATTAAAGTCCAACAACACTTTTATATTTAGGTATATATTAAAAACTATTGCCTTATATGATTTAACCATAATAGATAGTTTTTACCTATTTGAAAACAGACTTTGTTCCTTCATGTAAATTAATACCAACTCTTTTAAGGATTTAATAATAAGTGTGTTTAAATTTAGCATGCTTATTTAAAGAGAGAGAGACTCAAATTTCTTACCTTTTGAAAAGCATGTAGCTTTTATGTTATACTAGGTATATAAGCACCTTATATGTAATAATTCTAAAAAAACCTACCAAATCATATCTAAAAATGACAATAACTTCAACAGAGAATAGAATTATAACTCTAGAACCTTTTATCTTGAACCATATTTATAAGGCTTTAGGAGAGTGTTAAGCTCACATTAAAAAACTTGCTTCATGATAAAAGGTAGTATTTATAGAGATCTATGATAATTACAAATATAGGCAATTATATATTTTTCAAGATTTAGAGATATAAGAATAAACCTTAACCTAAACTTTATCTTTCCAATGAACAATTTGTTTTGATCTTGATTTCAATATTTATCGTTCAATGAATATGTAGAGACTTTTTTCAATTTGATAAATAAAAGTGATATAGTAGTATCTTATTTGTATCAATAAAATCAAAACCTCAAAGGACATTACTTCCCAAACTTCAAAGAATAAAAGTTGAAAAAGAAGAGAATAGTGTAATACATATAAGCATACTAACTTATAAAGATACATATGCACACATTATAGGTTGGTTATTGATCTTATCCTAAGTATTGCATCTAACATTGTGGTGGCTTATTTTTTTTCCTTAAAGAAGAGTTATTTTTTAGAGGGAAAAATGGTCTAAAATATATGTGTGTATGGTATATAAAATAGTTATCATCTAGTATTATGGTCACTAAAAACTTTACTTAATTTTTAAAATTTTAAGGTAAGAGATTGATTATGCTAAATGGAAGACACTATTACCATAAAACATTTTACCTAAGGTAAGTTCCATTATTACTTATCTTTCATTCATAATAGCTTTATTGCGCCTAATCTAATAGTGATCAATCTATACAAGTAAGGATGAGTCTATTATAATAAGTTAAACCTAAGGTTTAAGTTTATTCCTTCTATGTTTGGGTCATGTTTTCGAGTTCTCATTACTACCATAATAATTATCGGTAAGGATTCATTCATTTTGATAATTATTAATGAACTAACATATCTAAAAACATATCTAACTGGTCCAATTATTCCTAATTGAGACCTGTAACCATTGATGGTCCTTTCTAATAATGTCAGTGAATGATTAAGATGAGCTTATGTTAGGCTTAATAAATCCAATCTTATACCTATAAGGGATGGTGCCAAACATTTTATTTATCATATGATGAAGATTGATTCTCATTTTGCTAAATAAAGTTTTATACCTTAATTTTAAACATTTAAATAGTGATATTTATAGGTTCATTTACTCAAGACTGAGATCTAGTGGTATGAATGACCTCTTATTGACTAAAAGTTTAACCATAACCTCTATGGATCTATCAGCCTTAGGGTGTGTTGATACTATAAACAATCACATTAATGGTTCAATTTTAGAATATTGTCCCTAATCAATATTTAGACATATTAGTTAGTGAAGACTCATGTATGCATAACCATTATCAGTGAACAATTATTTAAGGCCAAAATATTTACATTACACAAAAATATGCCACCTTAATACTCTTAATTGAAACCTAATAGTAATAATCTTTAAAGGTTCATTTACAATAGGAATCATTATTGGATATTTGATTTATGCATTGTAAAATAAGAATATTTGGTTTTAAGAGCTACATAACAAATGAATATTTGATGTTACAATTATAAGATGATGATGATATTTGTGTTGAGTATCTAGTTGAAGGAAAGACACTTGTGGTAAGGAGAGTATTGAAGATATATGTCAAGGTTGATGATTTGGAAGGTTAGAGGGAGAACATATTCCATGCAAGATATTATATTTATAGTAAGGATTGTAACTTAATTATAAATGGTGGTAGCTGTACTAATGTAACTAATACTAAATTGATAAGAAAGTTAAATTCTCATACTATCTAACATCTCATACCTTATAAACTATAGTGGTTGAAGGATGGTGGTGAAGTGAAATTGAATAAACAAGTCATTCTTTTTTTTTTAAAAAAAAAAGATGATACAAACTAAGCCAGGTTCGAATTTGGTCTTAAAATGTCTGCTAACTAGTTTTGTAAAATCAGGTATATCTCTTAAACTGTTTATTAAAATGAGCTAAAATTTTACAAGAAGATACTTGATACATAAAAATACATTTTGGTAAATGTTTAGGTTAAATAGAGCTCGAGAAGATATTTTTTTAGAATGTTGGTAAATGTTTAGGTTAAATAGAGCTCAAGAAGATATTTTTTTAGAATGTAAAAGTTACTAGATAAATCTTGTCAAATCTGCAAGACTGGACTTTTGTATGTTGTTTAAAACATATATGGAGTTATATGTGGCAGTTTGCTGCTATTTAAGTTTTAATAAAAACTAGAAATCTCAAACTTTCCAATCATATATGGTAGACTCAATGATTCATTTAAATAAAAAAGAATGATATGTTTAACATTGAATATTAATTTTTTAATTTGATTTTTTTTATTATTAGACATGGTTTATGAGTTTATTTTATTATTAGACTTATGTTAGTTGATTACTAGTTTACATCTATTAGCTTGAAACTTAAAATGGGTTAGTTAGAGAAGACTTTTATTTTTGTTATTGCAAATTTCAGCATCAAGTTGGAGAATAAATATGAGTTTTTATTTTGTTTTTTAATGGCAAATCAACCTTTTTTTGTATGGACAAAGATCATGTATTAACTTATCAAAAATTAACTGATTTCATGATGTCATTTACACACATAGGGTTCTTAGATACAAGATTATCTTTGTGTCCAAATCTTTTTTTTCCTATACATTTGGTTATTAAGTACATGATTATCTTTAGATCAAGGTTTATCGAACCTGATTTTTAGCTTTCTAGGTTGAGAGAGAAAGACAAAGGAGTTCGAGTTACACCGCATGTTCGCACTATTTTTTCTTAAAAAAATAATGTTTAGGTGCCACAAACAAATTTTAAAGAAAGAAGAAAAATACATGACTCGGCTTATAACCCTAATCGATCAAATACATAGGTTTAATCGATCAAATACATAGGTTTTATCTTAATGAGATGATAAAAAAAATGACAACAAAAGTAAATGGACAAAAATTGAAAAAAAAACTACGATAATATGAGAAAAAAAACCTTTTCATAAACTAGACAATAATGTTATTAAATTTCTAACCAATTAAATATGAAATAATAAAATTGGGTAAAAAAGAACAAAAAACTTATTTGAGTCAACCTATGTTAGCATAATAAACATTTGACTTGGGCAATAAGGGGTGAGCCAACTCGGGTTAATCTACTAACTTGAATTTCAAAAACAAAAAGGACCAATCTATAAATTTTGAAGGAGAAGAAAAAAAAAAACAAAAAAAAAAGGACTACTAGCGACAAACTACTCTATTATTGCTATCATTTGGCGCAACATCAGCAAAAGAACTTCTTGATGCTTCCAACAACATGATGGAAGAATATTATCTTTTATTGTAAATGTTATACATGCCGTTTAAAATACACAAGCACATTTTATATATCAACGTGTGATTAATACGTGCCATCAATTATTTTAATTTAATTGATAATTTATATATATAAAGAGATAATTTTTTTTATAAAATTATTAATAATAAAAAAATTAGAATGAAAAGACCAAAAAACCATTAGAATATCAACTATATTTTTTAATTTAAAGGAAAACTAGCCATTTTATTGTATTTTAAAAAAATAAAGAGGGAAATTATATCACTTTATTATGGTAAAATATTAAAAAAATATTTATATATCTGATAAAGTTTTGAATAGTTAATAAGATGGGGGAAAAGATTAAAATGCTCCAACACTAACCCAATGAATTCTTTTTAGTGAAATCATAATTAATAGAAAATAATAAATTGTGTGTAAAGTGAAATCACCTAAGGTTAGTTTTTGAAATAAAAACAATAATTTCTTGAGGTACATGTCCTTTATATTCCTGTACTTGTTTTTTAAGGCATCTAAATTAGCTTAAAAATCGCTCGGGAGTCTTTGGTTAATGTTTGGTATCAAATATATTCATGTCTGAACTCTTTTTTTTTTTATTAAAAATATGGTATTTTTTTTAAAACATATATTTTTAATAAAAATATGTTAATATATATATATTTTTAAATTTATTGTTTAATATAACACATTAAAATAATTCACAAATATTTGAAAAATTAATTCGTAGCTTAAAAATATCCATTTGCGTCCATATATATATATATATATATATATAGTTTGAAGGAAACACATTTGATATTTCGCCAAAAAAATGCAATATTGATCCAAAGTTCGTTTATTTTGTTGAAGAGTGCCCATTTTTAGTTTTCAAGAAAAGAAGAAACACCATTTTGATAATTTAGTTTTTAGATGGCGGGTTGCAAGGCAAATCCAGCGGTTTCAGAGGAAATACTGCCTAATTTGCTAAAGAATACGCCGTCAAATATCGCAAGATTGGAGGATGTGATCGAGAATTGTAAAGGTCGTCAAAAGTATCTTGCACAAACTAGAAGTCCATCTGATGGTGGTGATGTTAGGTGGTATTTCTGTAAGGTGCCTTTGGCAGAGAATGGTGAGTAGGCTTTTAGCTTTTTTTTAGTCAATTTATTCACGTTTTGTTGTTTGCTAGTGCTTGCTTTGTTTGATGTTAATTAATTTGCCTTGGTTTATGATAACAGCAGAAAAGGGTAATAATGCTTTCTAGAATTGGAAAATTTCCATTTTCAGTGCATTTTAATTTCTAAGATTCTACTTATTATGTATAAAAAAAGTACTTGTGATTATGGTTTGCTTGTTTTTTTTTTTTTAATTTCTTTGCTTTGCTTGGTTCCAAAATGCTTCGTTTGACCTAAACACATGGAATTTGATGCTTGGCACAATATTCCTTCATCCCTATTAGATTGTGCTAATTTATGAGAAGAAAGAACTAAAATTTGATGCTTGGCTTAATATTCCTTCATCCCTATTAGATTGTGCTAATTTATGAGAAGAAAGAACTAACTTGCTAATTTATGAAGGGAAAGGAAAAAGGAAAAAAAGCTCTCATTTTTCTTTTTGGTGTTTCTGCAGAGTTAGCTGCCTCAGTCCCGCTCACTGAGATAGTGGGAAAGAGCGACTATTTTCGTTTTGGTATGAGGGATTCTCTTGCAATAGAAGCATCTTTCTTGCAGGTCATTTTAGATGCTTATTTGTTGGTTTGCTGTTCAAGCACCCCCATTTTATGTGCATCTGGGACTGCAAGATTCTGTATGAGAATTTTTTATTGAAAACAAAACAAGCTTCTATTCGCACATTCATTATGTTGTGGATATAAAATGTAATGTTGACGATTAGGGTTTGTTTGGTAGTGTAGTGAAATGTGGTTGAAACTGTGTTTTGCCCCAACCATAGTTTTGAAAGTGTTTAGTTAATCAACACAATCCATAGTCTTGCATGGATCCTACTGAAAGCTTTCTTTTGAAACCTTGATTACAAAAAAGCTATAATTTGTAGTTTTTCTTAAACCTACCTTTTCAAACCGTAAAAGCTACCACAATGCCAAACACACACTCAATACATAGTTATAGTATGTATACAAGGCAATGGAACCTGATTTCATGCCTGATGGTGCAATCATTTTTTTTTTCCAATTTTGATTTTGTGATTCACAGAGAGAAGAAGAGTTGCTCACTAGTTGGTGGAAAGAGTATGCAGAATGTAGCGAAGGCCCAGTGGGTTGGCCTACCACCAGTAAGAAGTTCAATACACTAGAAAATGCTGATTCTCCAGAGGGTGGACGAGCAGCTCAACTACATGAAGTGGAAGAGGAGAGAGTAGGTGTGCCTGTCAAGGGAGGACTCTATGAGGTATGCAAGGCCATATGTTTTTCACTGAAGTTTTAAGTAAGAATTTCCAGCGTTAGTGCATTGTGTGTGGTGGGAAAACTGTCATTAGAATTCCATTGCAGCATTCTGCTCTGGCTGTTTGCTTTTTGTTAACTTGTTTCAGAACTCAGGTTTGAGTTCCTGCTGTATCAATTTTTCAGAACATCTCCGTGGTTCCATCAGTTTTTGTGTCTTGTACATCTTATTCATTTGTTAAAAAAAAGGGATCATATTTGAATTTCTTCCCAGATCAGTTTCGAAAAGAGTATCAATAGTTGACAGAAAATTTTAGCAAACATGTTGCTTTCAAGAAGGATAAGGAAGGACAGTTTGGTTATGGAGCTGCCTGTTTATCCATCTTTGCTGAGACTTGTATTGTTAACATGCATTTGAGTATGTAAACATGATTTTTTTGTTGCACATTATTCTTACACTTTTTTTTGGGTGTCATCCATAAAAATTTCCTATTGACACTGTCAAAAACTGGCATGGTGTCATTATGCAGGTAGATCTGGTGAAGAGACATTGTTTTCCTGTTTATTGGAATGGAGAAAATCGGCGTGTTTTGAGAGGTCATTGGTTTGCTCGTAAAGGAGGCTTGGATTGGCTCCCTCTTCGAGAGGATGTAGCTGAACAGTTAGAGATTGCATACCGGAGCCAGGTTTGCACTATCACTAACATCTATTCCTTTGATCCACGGTATTTCCAATAATGGATGGCTATTCCTTGTCAGAAATTGTTGTTTATGTCAAGTAAATTTGCTTGATAGTTTGAAAAGTACTTGGTTAGAATCTTGCTGGAGTTGCATTATCTACTTTGGAAATGCATAGTTTAGGCTTGTAGTGTTCTTTATGCATTTTACTTCTTGCTATTATGAAGGTCGTTCTCTCTTCAACTTTGGACTTGTCTTTAGGTTTGGCACCGAAGGATGTTTCAACCATCAGGCCTTTTTGCAGCCCGTGTTGATCTGCAAGGCTCTACACTGGTATTTGTATCGTTTTCCAAGAAAGGATATTTATCTTTTTATTTCTTGTTATCTAGTGCAGCATATGATGCATAACAAACATGGTTGATTCTGAATGTAGGGACTTCATGCCCTTTTTACGGGAGAAGATGATACTTGGGAGGCTTGGCTCAACATTGATGCTTCTGGTTTTTCTAATATTGTTAGCTTGAGTGGGAATGAAATCAAGTTAAGGCGTGGTTACTCTGCATCTCACTCAGCTAAACCAACCCAGGTGTATTTCTATACTTTGTTCTGATACTAGTTTGGTATTTGTATAATTCTTCTGGTTTCTGAAACAGTTTCTGAAAATTTTTTATGTGAAAAATACTTCTATAACAAATTTAGGAACAAAAAGGGAGATGCATTACTCAATTCTATAATTTAACCATCATTATGACCATTCTTTTGTGATCATCAACAAATGACCACAGTTACACCAATGACACTGCCAACATTACTTCTCCTGCTGCCACTGCTAATCATTGATAACCTTAAGTAGATCATATTCATTATTCTTGTGCTTTTCTTGTCTTATAAACAAGGCTAATTATCCAGCTTACTTTACTATGACATGATGCCTGATATGCTAATAATTTTTAATTGGTATGATAAGGGGCTGCATTTCTTGTGGCTGATGGAAGTTAACAACTAATTGTCTCTCCTGTTAACAATAATCAATTATTCATTATTCTTGTGCTTTTCCTGTCTTATAAACCGGGCTATTTATCCAGCTTACTTTACTATGACATGATGCCTGATATGCTAATAATTTTTAATTGGTATGATAAGGGGCTGCATTTCTTGTGGCTGATGGAAGTTAACAACTAATTGTCTCTCCTGTTAATGGTTATTTTCTTGTACTTCAGGATGAACTACGACAGCGGAAGGAGGAGGAAATGGATGATTACTGCTCACAGGTATTCACTATTTAGTTCTGCAAGTTGTATTGGACAGTTTGTCTGTATATCACAAATACATGATGCACACATGATCTTTCCTTGGTAATGTTCAGTTTCTTGATGTGTTTATCAATTATGCATCTTAATCAACAAATTACAAACAATATGATTAGGAGAATGGCTACATATGACTTGCTCGAACTCCTTTTTTGGTTTTATATTTCCTGTCTTGTGTAAAGTGGAAAAAAATGTGGTGGCAAAATGTGGTAGATTTACCCAGTTAAAGTATGCATTTCATTCAGATTTGCCTTTCTCTGTCTCCATAATTTGCTGTAAAATAAATACTTATGATTTTGCATCATGCATTTGACTCTCTCATTTAACATCTTTCTGCAATAAGTTTGAAATAAACTTGTTGATAGCTAGGGTTTTAATCTTGTATTCTTGGTCTAGGTCCCTGTTCAACATGTGGTTTTTATGGTTCATGGTATTGGCCAAAGATTGGAGAAGTCCAATCTTGTTGATGATGTTGGAAACTTCCGCCATATCACCGCGAGTCTTGCTGAACAACATCTTACTTCACACCAACGAGGTGCTCAACGAGTTCTTTTCATTCCATGCCAGGTAAATTAAATAATACTGTCATCGCAAATTCAGTCTGTCTTATAAGGTCCAAAGTTTTGGGACAATGTTACTTGTATGTTTGTGTCCATGTTGAATATTGTTGATCTCAGGAATTATTTTCAAGGAGGCATCTATTAGTATGTTTATATCCAAGTTAAATACGGTCAATTTCCAACAAATTATACCTAAAAGATTCTAAATTGTGATGTTTGTACATTTGGCATTCACCATGCATAAGATCATTTTGTAAATCTATTTTATCTTGCACATTGGCTTTTCAAAGTGGACAGCTAAAATGAACTTCTCAAAAGAGAAAAATTAAATTGTCCTTCTGGGATGACATACTTTTGTGTTTAGCCTTTGATTAACTATTTATCTATTTGTGTTGTTTGACTCCCCTGTGAAGAGGTGATGAATGGAGACTTTGTCTCGTTTTATTTTCTTAATAAATTTATCATAATGATTTAATATGAATGGAAAGATGTTGGGCAAGGCTGTCTATTGTATTGGCCTTTTCCATCCCCCCCCCCCGTCCTTGAAGAAAATGAAGTGAATATGATAATAGCATTTGAACATTCAGGTTTACATTAGCTGAATGGTGTATGGTTGCTTCTCTATTTCATAAACTAGGACTGCTTCTGAAAAGTGTTAGTCTTGGAATTGCATTGGATTATTAGCAAAAAATTATTAATTTTTTCGGGGTCTTTTTAGGGTCAGAAGCTTGCAATTATTTACCAAAAACTTCTTAATCTGAGTACCAATTTGTGATAAAAAATATCAATTTTTATTTATTTATTCACTAAAACCAAAGCATGTTTGGGTTTGGGTTTTGGTTGCACTCAAACTATATGGCAGAAGTAAGGGAGATTGGGGGGAGTGCTTGTATAGGGTTTATGGATGGATGGTTGCATCGTACTTTCCGTAGAAACTATAGGGCATGCTAGAAATGGACTTTATGTGCTGTACAATTTGATTTCACATAAGTTAGTCACAAACTTCTTTAAAAATTCTATTGCATGTCTTCCTGTCTGCTTCTCATATTGCACACTCCTTTTTGCTTTTGTAGTGGAGAAAGGGCTTGAAGCTTAGTGGTGAAGCTGCGGTTGAAAAGATTACTTTAGATGGTGTACGTGGTTTGCGAGTTATGCTGAGTGCAACAGTTCATGATGTATTGTACTACATGAGCCCCATCTATTGTCAAGACATTATTAATTCGGTACTGCATATTTGATCCTTCAATTTTTTCTTCCTTTTAATTGCTAATTACCTTGCAATGAAGGCTAATTATAAAGAATCATCCTTGGGTTCTGTTGTGAATGGAGATGCCATCTTCACATATGTCCACCAGAATGGATATTCAACTTCTATTATTTACTTGTCCATATTGAATGCTTTCTCCTTCCAACAAAAAAGAGAAAAATAAAAGGAATAAATGAGAAAGCACACAAAAGCTCTTCATGTTGACACAACTTTTTTCTGATTATTAGTGAAGTAATTTTATGCATGCGATGAATGGATGAATTTGGGAAAGAGCTGTCTTAAGAGAATCTTGACTTACCTGTCTCCTTTGAAAGCACTTTCATCTTTCATGGGTCTCTGATGTTATGATCTCAATTTTCATGCTCTTGGATTTTCAACTGGAGTTATAATAACAATTGGGTAAAATAATTTTTTCCCTGAAACATGAAACAAAAGAAGTCACAACATTTTCAAGACAACCATGAAGAATGCTAGCTTACATTAAGTTGCGTTATCTATTCTATTTTAAATTCAAGAACTAAATTTTATCTCTAATGTCAAGTATAGAATAATTCAGACATAAAATTACACATCATAAACAATTACCCTAAGTAGTTAATCTTGAAATTAGAATTAAGGGTAACTTAAGTAGTTATAAATTTAGTCTTTTTTTCCTGTATGTGTGTGGTTCTACACAAGGAAACATGAGATATACATCTCTATTGAAGATAAAAAAAAAAAAGGAATGGAAGGAAGAAGTTAGGAAAATGCTTTTTTCCAGAAGAAATGGTGTGCGCAGGATGGTTCATATTAAAAAATTCCAGACATTAACAACTAGGAAAATGATATCAAAATTTGGTAAATTAATAAAGTGAAACAAGTTAGCTTTGAGGCATACTTGAGTTGGAAGCTGTGTTGAGACAGCGTCTAGGAAGTGGTAGTGGTTAGAGCTGATGGCATTCTTTTCCTTCTGATAGTAAAAGATAGCTTCCTTTCCCTTTGCATACCAGCTGAAGAGACACTAGTCACCTATAGCAAAGCACCCTACGAATACAATGTTTATCCCATATAAAAAGGAAAGGAAGCTGCTCATCTTGAAATATTCTTGACTTCATTCAAACCAGATGCACAAAATAGCAGGACTATTGCATGTCACCTCAACACACTACCTACATAATTACCAAACCCCAGAAATCTGATTGAGAGTAAATCTTCCAGGTTTTTAGCATGGATGGAATTGCAACAGCAATAGTGGTTTGTGTGTGAGATGGTGTCTACAGTAATGACAGGACATGGAAGTGACAAATTATACTTGTCTGCCTTTTGCAATGGTATAGAACTTGTAACTTCTAGTAATGCCACTAGTAGCATCCATAAGTTACCATTCTACTAAGGCTGCAAAAAGTGAAATGGAATGGTTTATGAGATGGTTTGATTTTGTGAATAAATCTGTTGCACCCCCATTATCATCAAAATTACTACCAGAGAAGATTGTGGGTGATGAGAACATGAGTTGAATTGAGAATGTTTGGATTGGTGATTTCCTATGATTCATAATATAATTCCCTATTAGAGAAGCATGGCAAATAGAAGAAAATGGCAACTGAGGATAAATCTAACTAACTTTTGCAGGTACCCTAAATATTGTTGAAGCCATATCTTAGCTTTTTAGTAGTAGCTAATTTTAATTCCTGATTGATGCTAGTTCTTCATTAAAATAGCAAGGTTCTTTTGGAAAATGTATGTTATTGAGTACTTTTATTTTATTCCTTTCATCTCTTCAACCAATTTGTTTGGAAAAAATGGTTTTTTATTTATTTCACAGAGGCCAAAGTTGAAAGTTTAAAGCAATTCGGTCTCCGTTACAATTATGTTTCGAGGTTGAATTGATTGGTATCACTTTGCTCCAGGTATCAAACCAATTAAACCACCTGTACTTGAAGTTTCTTAAGCGGAATCCTGGTTATGATGGAAAGGTATAAGCTCTTTGAGCAAATGCTCTGTTTCTTCATCAAGCTATAATCTTGATTTCCACTGAACAGTCTCAATAGTACACTAACATTTATCCAGGTTTCGATATATGGTCATTCATTGGGAAGTGTCCTCTCATATGACATCCTGTGCCATCAAGAGAATCTGTCTTCTCCATTCCCAATGGATTGGATGTATAACGAACATCATAGGAGTCAAGAATCTTCCCTTGATATGAAGCATGACTTGACCAATCTGGAGGGTAACAATTCCAACGTGGTCAGTGAAGCCAAGGACATTGTGGATCCTGTTGATGAAGAAATGATGACTGCACGATCAGCTTTATTACAAGAGGATGGGTGTGCTCATGATTTTTCCTCAATCTTGAGTCCTCATGTGTCAGATTTGGATGAAACTTCATCAGATTCAAATTTTAAGCAAATGGGTGGAAAAGAAAGTCTCCATGAATTTGTTCATGACTCCAGTAATGTGTTCTCTCAGGAAAGAGATCTTGTATGTGAAGGTACAGAAATGAAGTTAGAAGACCCAATGAGTGGTGTGGACAATATGGAAGTGGAAGGCAGTGAAGACACCGGCAATAAGGAAAAAGAAATTAATATGCTGATGGAAGAGGTCTGCATTTTAGATATTTCATATTCTTTAGAATTTATCTTGTTTGGGTTTTCAATATGACTTTATATTCTGTTTTACAGATCAATTCCTTAAAAGCTAAAATAGCAGAATTGGAATCCAAGTGTGGTGGTGCAAATGCAAATGGTAGGGTGTGCATCAAATCACATAATTTATTTGCATCTTAGGTTAAGGCACTCTCATGTTTTGGCATATCTGGATTTTATGTGTCAAACAGAAAGGGGAAAGGCTACTGAAAACATGCCAAAGCAACCCATATCTGAGACGTTGGCACTTGGACAAGATGAAGCAGCAAGGAGTTATACCCCTTGTATAAAGTACACAAAACTTGAATTCAAGGTACACAAATTCTTGTTCAGTCTATTTGTAATTTTCTTTTATCTTTATGTTGTGGTGGTATACTAGTTTTTGCCAACTCTACATTTGATAGAATTTCAAATTCAGATGGTAGAAGGGAGAATTGTTAGAAATTTCTCATTTTAGTTGAGACTACAAAAAATACCTGATAGATCATGCCATTAATTTTATTTGAATGCTCATATATCAGGTAGACACATTCTTTGCTGTTGGATCTCCTCTTGGAGTCTTTCTTTCTCTTCGCAACATTCGGATTGGAATCGGTAATGCTTGAAATAGCATGTCTTATTTTCAACATTGACTTTGAATTGTCATTTAATACTTGAAATAGCACTTCTTATTTTCAAAATCTTGTTTTAATATTTATTTTTCTTCAATTTCCCAGGTAAAGGGCAAAAATATTGGGCAGAGGAAAATATCAGTGAAGAGATGCCAGCATGTAGTCAAATGTTCAATATTTTTCACCCATTTGATCCTGTAGCATATAGGTTTGCCTTTCCCATCAATTTTCATTTCTAAGACATTTATATTTTGTTTTTTCACATGTGAAATAGTAGTTATCCTATTGCAACGGAACATGTGCAGAAAGATCTTGGGATGAACTTTTGATTTGTTTATATTTGTTTTGAACTGGGAGAAGTATCAGACAGCTTCTTCTCTTCTTCCCTTGCCACGCACAAAAAGCCAGCTTCTCTATGCCTACACTATTTACACTTCCTATACTTTTTTGTGCACTTTAGCCTCGTGTGCTCATGTCCACCTTTTTATATGGTGTTTGTTTGGTGGTATCTCCTTAATTTGGTACAAATTATAAAAGCCTTTTCAAATTCTTATACAGAATAGAACCTCTAGTCTGTAAAGAATTTATCAGCAAGCGCCCAGTTATTATTCCTTACCACAAAGGTGGAAGAAGGTTGCACATTGGGTTTCAGGTAAGGTTCTTAAGAAAATAATTTTTGGATAAAAGGGGACTTCCACCATCCTATGTTTTTATCTGTTCATTTATTCTTCTGGTGTGTTCATACTCTGTTACACAGGAGCTAACTGAAGATTTAGCTGGTCGTTCTCAAGCAATAATGAATCATCTAAACTTTGTAAAGGTAATAAGCTCTGTAAGATTTCCCAAGGTTATCTCCTTTTGTTCGCATGAAGTATCTTGTGCACATACCACACACTTCTTTCAATAATTTATTACTTAACTGAGGAAAAAGTTAAAAAGGATTGTTAAATGATTCTGGCATTAAGGATTCTCAAGTTGCATGTCTCTTGGTTTGAAAGACTTCGCTTTACCTTTGAATGTGTTAAATATAAAATTCCCACTCTAAACTTCGCCCTAAGTTTAATTCTGAGCCTTCTCAGGCACTCCCTCTCTCCCAAGCGAGGACTGAATCCAAGCCCTAATTCTCCTTGCTTTGCTGAGTATCTACTACATGCCCTTTGGTAATATCTTAGACAGGTAGATGGACTCAATGAGACCTACATGAGCAATGACACTCACAATGAACACATGTGTGCGCTCAATATTTAGCTTGCTATTTAGGAATACTTGTGCATTGAAGTGTGGCTTGATCTGTTAGTTTTTCATTATGGATTCACTGTTCAGCTTGGGTTTGTGCTGGATGAATTGGTCCATATTTCACAAGAAAATTAGTGACTCATACCTTATATACATGTTTCATGCCTGCTTTCTCTTTATGTTTGAGGAAATGCTGAAGGCATAGCTCTAAATATTTTAGTATTTAAACAGGGTAAGGTGCTTACAGTTTGCCAATCAAGGATTGCATACAGTGAAGAAGGTAGAGAAATTTTCTTTGTTTTCATCATGTAACTTCTCTTACAATTTCTTTATATCATCTGCTTCCCTTATTTCTTTCCCCACACCAGCCCCGCACCCCCCTTCTACAAACCAGGAAAGAAAGGATATCCCTTCCTAAAAAACTGTTTATAATCTCATTGAGAACTTCTATATTTTTTGCTCATTGACCATTTGTTATTTGTGTTTTAGAAGAAAATTCCCTTGAAAAAGAAGAGAGAACATATGGCTCAATGATGATGGAGAGGCTAACTGGAAGTGAAGGACGAATAGACCACATACTTCAAGTGCGTGGCAGTACATTTTCTTGTTTTTGTTTAAAGCTGCACCATTATTTCACTCCCTTGTTGAAAATGCTTTTTGCGTGAACATTTCTTTGACCAAAACTCTTTTGTACAATTGTCACATGTGAGTGCATACGCATATGCAGTTGAGCATGGTCTGCATCATTAATGCATATGCTTTTAAAAAATATGGGACAATTGTTTATACCCATCACCAGTCTCGCGTGACTACTAAATAGAAAAAAGGAACAAAATTGTTCATGGGAATGTGGTTATCTACTTTTGACATTCAATGGCGTATAGATTCTCTTAATATGCACCATCTGGCTTCCAGTTCTGCATATAACATGGAATGTTTCCTGTTATTCCATTATCGGTGAGAGCTTAGTGTGTCTTCTTTTTTTATTTTTAATTTTCTTTATCAATGAAGATATTTGTATTGTATTCCGACATCCACCAACATAACAGGTTGTCCACCAATATAACAGGTTTAGAGATGCATTCTTTAACAATGAAGTTGTTTGCATCTTATACTGGCATTTACTAATATAATAGGTTTAGAGATGCATTGGCTACTATCTATTAGTTATTAGCTAATTTTTCTATCATGATAATGTGCTGTTTTCATACAATAGATGAAGTCTACATAGCTCAAGCCCCAGATAATCTGAATTACCACAAGCAATAAAAATGATATTTGCATTTTGGTGAAGTACGGATTTATGTTTTTGTTCATCGTTCCATGTGGTATTGGTGCTAGCACTAGTATAATTTGGTAGAACTGCTGTAATGCATTGGTACTAGCGATAGAATGAGATGTGGTGTCATCTACAGTTCAACAACAGAAATTGATACGGGTAGTGTCTTTCCACATCATAATAGTAATTCCACAGGTGCTGATGGGGATATGGGGAAGAGGTTTGCGCTTCTGTTAGTTTCTGACATGACCACTTCATAAATTGTCACCAAACAGATGTCCCAAAGATTTTCCTGTTAATTGGTAATTTTTTTGGGGCAGGGATACAATTTATTCCTAACAAAGAACAGTTTGTCCTAGTTGCTTACTTTGTACAGGATTTTAGTTTTCCCAGGTATCATAATTGTCAACCCATTTCTGATTCCCTCCCTAACCTTTGTTTGTGTGGTAACCATGCAGGATAAAACTTTTAAGCATCCATATCTGCAAGCCATTGGAGCGCACACGTAAATTCCTTGAACTCTGAGATCAAGATCTTTTATGAATTGAGGTCCAGGATTTGTTTGGTTTCCATGGAGCAGAATCTGCAAATTATTTTCTTATAAAATTGGTCATGCTTGTTGAACTTATTGGGGATATTTTGACTATTAAATCTTGCTGTTAAAAACTTCAGACTGTTTACCTGGTTATGCTCACAGGAAGACCCAGACTTGTTAATTAAAATTGATGTTCCTGTAAGGTGCTGTGCATGTATCATTGAAATGCGACATTTGTTGTCCATGTATCATTGAAGTGTTTTGCTGCCATATCCCTGTTGAGAATATAATGCTTTTCTGGATGGGGATGCATTACATGCATTAGCAGGTTGTTTTCTCTCTCCAAAGAGGTTTCTTGAAGGATGTAGCATGACTCTTGCTTGTAGTTGCCTTGTCATTTCATGTCTCAGTTTAATTTTAATTTTTTGCTTTTAATTGTTATGTATTGCTAGTCTGCTCTTCATTTTGTTGCAGGTAAGAAGATGCTAGTTCTGTTTTTAATTGATAAATCATGACGTGCAGGAACTATTGGAGGGATCATGACACTGTACTCTTCATTTTAAAACACTTGTATAGGGAGATACCTGAAGACCCCATCTTACCTACAGAATCTAATGGAGGCACCTCAAAATATAAGATTGGTTCCACAGGCTGGTATGATAACAGTGAGGCTGCTGAGGAGGAACTTCCTTTGACATTCTCTGACAGAATGATGGCTAGAAACTTCTCGAGGAAAGCAAAGAAATATATGAAAAACCCTTGAGTACTGACTGAAGTTCTTGTTGCGGCATGTCAGATGCAGATGCAGATGCAGATGCAGATGCATACAACAGGGCTTCTCCTTATTGTTTACGTCAAGTGTCTTTGCACCAACTGCATCATCAGACTTGGGGGGCGGAGCATGATTCTAATGCAGCTTCAAAGATTTTAGAATGAAGTTGATGTGGAATCGAAGGCGTTGCATGCAGATGTTAGTTATAGGGTAGTTGCTCGACCATACTTTGACACCGCAGATTTTTTGTTTTATGCTTATTATGTACATAAAAAAAGAATTCTGGCTCGTGAAAATGTATTTTGTAAAAACTGGAAAAATGTACAGTATGATAGAACTGTGTACTACTGGTTGTAACTACTGTAACATGTTTACATCAACTTTCTTCCTGACAGCAAAAGCAATGTCAATCAAGGTGACTTGCATCATATCCGAGTTCGTTTTATATAATTTGCATACCTTAGAAAGGTGATTTCAAATTTTAGGGATGACCAAGCTAGATTTTGTGCTGGGTTTAAATCTTTTGGTCCAAGTTTCCTGGTGGTCTTGAATACTTCAATTAATTTAAGTCTCATCGAGGCAATACCATCCCGACTGCATCTACCGGCCTGGCCTCATCTTCAGGTGCAAGAGCGGAACTTTTTGGATTCGATTCGAAAACAGTCTTTACGACTGTAGGATTTATTTCTGCCCAAGGAAAGCTTGGAATTTCTTAATATGGTTAATTTTGTAAGAGAATTCTTGGTGATTGGAAGGACTGGAGGAGCAATTCAATGGTAAAGGGTGGAATTTACCTTTTTAAGACTAGATACCTAGATCAATGGAACTACAATTAGGTATTTGCCTTTTAGCATATCCCATGTCCCCGCTTTCCGTAGCATTTTCCTTAGGTCTGTTGCGGGTGTCTGGTGATGTTTTCGGCAACGACAGTTTTATTGTACCTCTCAATGAGTGATGTTGGAAAGTTTTTTAAATTTAATTATAATATTATAATTAATATTTAATAGTTATAATCTATTATTATAGTTATTAAAAATTTGAGTTTGAGTAAAATACTAATTATATAAGGAGAAAACTGTATTGTTATTTGATTGTTTTTCTAGGTCAAATTTTTATTTATTTGTTTTATCTACAATTCAAGATAGATCTCTCTTTATAATATAGTGTCTACCTTATCAAGTTAAATTCTAACCATTTTAGAATCTGAATTTTAGCATCACATTTCCTACACCTTATATCTTTAATATTTGAAAGTGTATTCTATCATGTAATTTTACACTCCACAATTTATTAAAGTTTGAATCTAAATCCAAATAAAAATAAAAAATAAAAATGTAAAAGAGTTTTTGATATTTTAATCAAACCTTAATGGATATTCATAAATTGGTTAAGATATCCATTTTACATTTTAAAACATAAGAAAGTTGTTTCTATAAAGATATGCCTGGAAAATTTTTAGGATTTGACCGTATGCATAAAAAAAATATTTTTATTTTTATTTTTTGAAAGGGAAAATTAATTTAAAATATTTAATATGTTTTTTGAAAACTTTCAAAGAAAACCAGGTATTTTAATACCGGATCTATATCTTACAGTGTAAGTATCCAATCCAATATTAAGTAAAATTAGCAAAAAAACATGTGGGAAAATCATAAATTTTTTAAAAGGATTTTTGAATTTTTTAAGAAAGATACATAATATAATATTAATATAATATTATTTAATATGTGGGATCGGCTAGACAACTAACTAGGTTGAACTCAGCCGGGTTAGGCCGAAATCAACCCAACAAAACTAACCCTTTTAGAGGGTGGGCCAACCCATACCATCTATTTAGGCATGGCTGAAACAGGTCCAACCCACCTCAAAGTTAATTATTTGCAATATGTGAATAGTAGTAGTTCACGTTCTGCATGTACTCGAAATGATTTGCAAAAAATAAAGGTTGATAGAGAAATGACTCACTTGACACAAGAGTTTCAATTGTGATCATGACGTTGAGCTGATGGTTTAGGTGGTGTTGCTATGAGGAACAATGACTGAAGTCGATCACGAGGTTTTGTAGAAGTAAGAAAGAGTAAGAAACGACGACTATTTCAAGGGTAGTGGAGGTCAATTGATAGAGTAAGCCCCCAAATCACTCTTTTCCTGAATCCGTGAGATTTTGAGTTTAATACTACCTAAATTATGATTTAAACTATCAGTCTTACCATGACCAAATATATTAATTGATTATGACCTACCTCTCATTCTTCTTTTAGGTCATGGCTCATACATAGGGTTTTGTTGCATTTGAAGTCTTTTACCAAGATTAACTACGTCTTTCTTTTCTTTTACTTTAAAATCATTATCCACACTCTCATTATTCATTATAGTCCCAATGACAAGCATTTTAACTTCCTTTTCTTTACAACTAAATACTCCTTACCTACTAATCATCTCATCAAACTTATTAATGTCTTTACTATAACTTCCTTTCTATCCAACCTTTCCTCCATAATTCTTGCTTTTTTTTTTCCCAACACTTTTTGAAAACATTGTTTATACTTGAAATAATGGTTAATAGCAAATAAATGTTTTCCTCACACAAACCTCATGCGTTTATTCTCACAATAAAATTCACTCCTTTTGTGTTTCACATAATTTATTAGGCTTTTAACTCTAATAATCTCGCTACTACCACTATATTTTCAATCTTTGGTTTTTAAAAGTAACTTATCAACTTATCAAATATTTAACCAAACTATAAATGATGTATTTTATGTTTAAAGACTCAAGAATCAACAATTATTCAAACTTTTCAAAACAAAACTTGAGGATAAACTTATGAGTATAATGTAAATTTATGTGAATATAATGATGAAAATAAATACATGAAATAAAAGCAAGAATTATTATTAAGATATAACAAAAACTATGAAATTCAAGAAAATAAAGAAAAAAATGGAGGAAATCAAGAATCTAAAGAAATTGATGCAAGATAATTATGTTAAATTTGTAAGAATTCAATCAAGATCACTAAGAATTCCCAAACATGTTTTAGATAAACCTTAGTTCATGCAAGATACAAAATTTTCAAATTGCTTCCTCAAGAGTTCTTTCAAGATTTGTGATTTTGATTTTTTTTAATAGGTTTTGAATTTCTCAAGTCACAAAGATAAACATAATTTAATGTTTGTATTCAATTTTTTCTAGGCAACTTCAAGACTTTTTTCCTATCAAAAGCTTATTCTTTTCTTTTTTTTTTAAAGACCAAAACACCACAAAGATTAATCAAGAATTAATCTTTTTCTTTTTTATTAGCTGAAATCCTAGAGAGAAAGAGACCAAGAAAAACAAGAAAACAAACACTAAATATGGAACGATCTAAAGAAAACCCTAAAATTACTTGTAATAATAAAAATTAAAGAGATAGAACCAGAAATTAGTTGTCTTCTAACACCAAACTGATGTGGAATTGTTCTTTAGATTGCTAATTTGAGGTCTGAAGAAAGTTTGCAACTTGATAAAAAAAAAAACCTTGTATTAAAGAATTAAAGTTGTAAATTTATCACTCCCACCTTACACCTATAACAAGACGTGAATGAGGAGTATAAATTACAACGAATTTGATCAATCCTTTAGAGAGTTTGCAAGTTCAATCAAGAACTTAGTATAAGAATCATTCAACCACTCGAAGAGAAATAAACACATAATATGCATCAACTTTTGATAAAAATTCATCAAAATCAATGTTAACAATTGGTGTACATAGTAGAAAGCTAGTCATAATTTGACTTAATAAACTCAAACTTGATAAATAGTCCTTAATATTACAAGCCTAAAATAACTAAAATAATACAATGAAACCCAACCCAAATAAACCTTAAATGTCATAAATTCTTCAATAAATTATAATATAAATAAACAATGGTCCACCTAATTAGAACAAGCTTAAAGTCGAATTTTATAATTTGCTAGCAGAATTAAAGCCTAACTTAAAATGAATGGTTCTTCCTCGTCTTGATGAATTAAAAGGTTTACCATACGTCATTGCAAATGTGTGGATGTCTACTTTTCAATGCAACTAAAATCATATTAAAATTAATTCTAGAGCTCTAGTTATGGAGAAAAAAGTATAGAAATGTTAAAACTAGAAGATTTGAATCTTCTTATTCCAATCTTTCTGTAATGTTTGAAAGCTCCCTCCCTTACAAGCCCTTTTTGAACATGAATCAAATTAATCAAGGTTTGTTCTTTATTCTTTAATAACCTCTCAAAATTTATCTTAGCTCATGTATCTTGAAGAAGTCCATTAATTGCCTCATTGAACCTCTTTACTCCAAGTCTTGTAATTGGACCCAATGGAACCTCTAAAGGATCTTTTGGTATTGAAGCTAAGATCACATAAAAAAAAAGGTTAATGTATGATAAATGACATGAATTGAAGAAAAAAAAACATCTAATTAATTCATCAACATTATCTAGCATGATTGATGTATTAAGGATTCTTCAAAAAAACTTAATCTATAAGGATTGAACACCTTTTTGGTATGCTTTAAATATTTTCAATGATGATCATTGTCTTTATGCTCATTACCCTTAACATTTAAAATTCCTTCAACATTGTCTTCCTTTTCCCTATACACACATATCATTATGAGCGTCTTTTTAAAACAAATGATGAGAGGTGTAGAAAAAAAAGTTTTTATTTACCAATTGTGAAAAAAAGGATTATATGCTTCCTTTCTTTACTCCAGGTAGTGGATTTATTCTTGAGAGAATCTTTTAAAATACATTCTCTTTGCACTAAGAATCACAAATGATATCTTTTTTATGTAAGTATATGTTTGGGCATCATCATCTTTGCCTAAATCAACATCAACTACTTACTTGTCTCTTATGTCAAATAGCTAGATCAAATACATATAAAGTAGTTACTCTTGACGTCTGATAAGTTGCCATCATCACATAAAAAGTACTTTATATTTTATATCCATTTTTCTTGATACAATTTTGATGGAAAAAAAAAGATAAGGAGAATATTAATCCAATCTAACATGGGTTGGTTGATCTTTAAATTCAGCTTTTCATCAATATGAAAGCTTTTATTGATGAAAAAACTGAAGTTAAAGATGGTAGTGATAATGATCTGATGAGATTCTGACTCCTCCCTCAGTAATGACATTGTCATTTGTATTTTTGCCAGACCCTAGATGCTGATGGATGATCACATAACCTTAGATCTAAAAAAAAAAACTGATATGCGGACATTTGCTATTTTTCCGAATCATGTTTTGGTAGAGAGGTTAAAACGTGTATTTACAAAGAGGGGCTAAAATCTAATGAATATAAAGATGCATGTCGGTATCATCCTTATCCTATGGATTAAAACTCTCAACTCTAGAGATAAGTGCAAATAATTTTCATGCCTGGTGAAGAGAACATAAGCAACCAAACATTAGTTGTGTAAAGGAAATCATTGCAAATCAAGCACAAGATTCCTTCCCTTCTGTACAAAATCATAAAACCATCATCCAAGGCTAACATTATGCTTGTAACAATAAACAATCCTTAGTGTAAATGCAATGTAAATGTTAGGCGAGATCAGCTTTGTTTGCAGATAAAACCATGCAACTCTGTGTATATATATACATGTTAAAACCAGTATTACAAATTGTGTTTGAAGATTATCAAGAGTCTTACAATCTCTAAACTCACTTATTTTTATTATGGTATCAGAGCAAGAAATCTCCAACGAGAACTACCCATAACTCAATCTTAACTCCACCATCTCCAATAGAAACACCTCTAATTGCTCTCAATATCACATCTCATATAAATGACAAACTCACTTCCTCTATATTTCTCCAATGACATGCCTAATTTGAAGCTCTGCTCATTGGATATAATCTTCTTGATTATGTTATTGGAGAAAAAATATGTCCCATACCCACCAGTACATCAATTTAAGGTGTTCAATGAACCCATTGGATAAGGCAAGATAAGCAACAACAAAGAAGTCTGAATCTGTCCTATAGCTCGAGCATTGTTTAGTGTTTGACCTATATTTGGAGTTTTAAAAATCTAAATGACCTCCATTTTCTTTTCCTGGAAACCTAAGACAATTTCTATAATTTTTATTTTAAATGGTTCCAATTCTAATGTTATCAATGATTTTTTGGGCAGACAAGAGAAGATAAGAATTGTCACCAAGTCAAGAGTTGGCCACTCACTCATCAATTAGTCATCAAATCAATAGTTCTCAATTTTGACCTATAAAATGAAGTATTTTTCATGCATTTAGATATTTTGGTCTCTAGATCAAGATCATGCTCTTGCTTTCTCTCTTTGTATTTTTGTAATTTTTAGATTTTGTTTTCATTAATATCAAATTTATACCTTTCATTTTCTTTCAATTGTTTAGTTAACTTTTGTCTTATTTATGTTCTTTTTTTTATCATTCTTTCATTATGTTTAGTTAAGTTTATTATGTCAAGGTGAAAAGGTTACACTAATGGTGTAAGAATAA
>NW_011500218.1:109161-140461 GCF_000495115.2 Populus euphratica
TTATTACTACTACTACTACTACTACTATTATTATTCTTACTATTGTTGTTGTTGTTGTATTATTGTTATCTATAATTTATACAATTAACCTCCCTGTGGTTCGACCCCAATCTTATCGGGTTATTTATTACTTCGACACTCCTGCACTTGGGAGAAGATATCAATTTTTTTGTTATGTCAACCTTCTTATTAGTCACTATATATACCTTCATCGTCTTGGAGCTTATGCTCATAAGCTAATTGCCTTTGCCAATTACACGCATAGAAGGGCTTCTTATGGTTAATATAATTCTTATTTTAAATCTCCTACAAAGCCACACTTATTTGACAAATCACACAATCAAAGGAATAAGGTTTTAGCTCACTACTGTAATATTAGCAACCTCAGAGACAACAACAGATTTCATGGCCCATGTCGTTTCCCCCTAAATGCTAGCTTTGTGACCGTATGGATCAGACTACAAAACATTACAGTTACTTCCAATTCAGCATGCCAACAACCAACTGTACTTTCACTTCATCAGCCCTGGACTTAAAGTGGCTTATAGACTTGATGATGTCTCATAATATCACTGGTGATCTTGTTAATCTGATGGTAATGACAAAATTATCATCGGTGGTGGTCCAAGTTTGCCTGTCTTTTATACTGGTTCACTATTTCTTCACTCACCTAACTATATTTTTCATTTAAATGACACTCTGTATTCCCAATATACAAAAAAAATCTTATCTCTGTGCATCAATTTACCAATCAAAACCATGTTTTTGTTAAGCTTCACCTTTTTTTTTCCTTGTTAAGGATCAAATCATGGAAGTGGTTCTATTATGAGGAGCATGTGAAAATGGTGTGTACTCCATTCTGAAGTCAGTGGTGAAGTCTTCTCCTCTAATAGTTGTCAATGTGTATGAAAGAATATCCATTGATGGGTAGCGCAAATACCTCGGATATCCATCTCATAAAATGGTCACTGAACTTATCAAGTTCATTTCCCTTCCAATAATAAATAAAAAAACTCTCCTTTTGTTCCTCATGTTCTACTAATAAAGCTTATAGACAACTATTTCATCAAAATAGTCTTTCCAATCATGCTCTTGTTGACTTACTTTATACTGATGTGTGGAGTCCTCCCAACATATCTAGTATCATTGGGGCTTGTTATTATTTGATTTTTGTGATCATTTCACGAAATAAAATCCAATATTTTCACAAATATTTTCATAGTTTAAAATTTTTATTGAAAACAAATTCCAACTAAAAATCAAATTTGTCTCTTTAGATAATGGTGATGAATTTGTTGCTTTAAAACACTACTTTACAACCTATGGAATCACTCGTTACACTATAACCCCACATACCCCATAACAAAATGGTGTTTCTGAGCAATGTCATTGTCACCTAGTAGAAATTGGTCTTGCACTTCTACATGATACCTCTTTCTCACTACAATAATGGTCCTATGCTTTTTCCGTTGCCGCATACCTTATTAACCGACAACCCACACCTTTTATTCAATATAAATCCCCATTTGAAATTTTATTTACACACTGTCCAAATGATCACAAGCTCAAAAAAATTGGTTGTCTTTGTTTTCTTCTCACTTGGCCATATAACACACATAAGTTATAACCCAAATATGTTCCTTGTACTTTTGTTGGCTACTCATTAACTCAAACTACCTACAACTGTCTTAATTACCTAACCAACAAATTATATCACTCACGCAATGTTCTTTTTTATGAAACCATAAATGTTCTCCTTGCCAATCCATAATCACTCTCCTTCTCGACAAATGTCTTCTCTATCCTTAAAAATTCATCATCTCCTAAGCCTCCACTAGTGACTTTGAAAAGGGCACCCATTCTAACTGCACCTTCAGGTAATGAATCTCCCCATTTTTCCTTTTATTTACGCAATCTCTTATCTTCATCTCCATCTTCAGTTCCAAAATGTTATGCTTTCCATAATGTTGTGCCATCCTCATCTTAGTTGCATGATCTTTGCCACTCATTATCATCAGTCCCCTATGTTGATTCCCCTTTCTTATCCCATAATGCACCAACCTCTCCATCAACCTGTACTCACTCCATGATCACCAAACCAAAGAATAACATCTATAAACCCAAACAGGTTCACACCACCATTAAACATCCACTTCCCAGCATTGTTGAACCAACCTATGTGGGACAGGATTTATATGAGCTACACTGGCAAATAACAGTGTCTGAGAAACTCATTACTCTCAAAAAACATGATAGATGAACTGGTACAACCACCTCTTGATTGTAAACCTATGGGGTGCAAATAGGTTTATCGAGTTAAGGAAAAGTCTAATGGTTTTATAGCTGGTTTAAAGCATGATTAGTCGCTAAAGGATATGATCAACAACCAGAATTGGACTATAATAAGACATTTAGTCTTGTTGTTTAACTTGCCACCATCAAAATTGTTCTCACAGTGGTTGTCATCCAAGGCTGGTCATTAAGGCAACTAGATGTTAGTAATGCTTTTTAGTAGGGAAAACTATATGAAATTGTGTATATGACATAATCATTGAGATTCAAAGATGCAACCCATCCTCATCATGTTTGGAGGTTACACAAGGCAATTTATAGACTTAAACAAGCATCTTGTGCTTGTTACTATGCTCTAAAATTGGCTATCATGAATCTTTGTTTTCACAACTCAAAAGCTGACCCTTCATTATTTATTTATCATAATCATATTGTCTTGTGTTTATTATTGGTCTATATTGATGACTTGGTCATCATTGGGAATGATTCATCTTTTATAACTCTGTGATTCACCATCTTGGTATTCAGTTCTCATTATAAGATATAGGCAGTCTTCATTACTTTCTTATACTAGATGTCATCTCAAATACTAGATGTCATCTCGATAACAACAGGGTTGTTTCAATCTCAACACAAATATATAAGAGACCTCCTCTCCATAACTAACATGCAGGGTGCTACAAATATATCCTTTCTTATGTCTATTATGATACAATTGAAGCTTGATGATGGTATAAATGTTTATTATGATACAATTGAAGCTTGATGATGGTATAAATGTTTATTATGATACAATTGAAGCTTGATGATGGTATAAATGTTTATTATGATACAATTGAAGCTTGATGATGGTATAAATGTTTATTATGATACAATTGAAGCTTGATGATGGTATAACTCACTATAATAGCTCTGAATTTTGAAGTATCATTGGCGGCCTATAATATCTATCCCGTACCCGTCTTGAAATTTGCTTTGCTATAAATAAACTTTCACAGTTTATGCATAAACCAATAGTCACTCACTGGGTAGTTGCAAAATGACTACTACGTTACCTAAAAATATTTTTCTTGGCAATCACCAATCTCTTTTGCTGTTACCACTTTTAGTGATGCTTACTAGGCTGGAAATTATGATGATCGCACTTTAACTTCGGCTTACATTATATTTCTTGGGTCTAATCTCGTCTTTTAGAGTTACAAAAAACAATGCGTTTGTCATATGATTGTCCACTGAATCTGAATATCGTTCTCTCACCATTGCCACCTTTGAAATTGTATGGTTGTCGTTCTTATTCCAAGAACTTTGTCTGCTAATCAACACGCCACCACGATTGCTATGTGATACCCTAGGAGCCACACACCTCAGCTTCAATCTAGTTTAGCATTCATGGATGAAGCATATTTAGATTGATCTCTATTTTGTACGTGATATGATTTAGAAGAAGATTATCAATGTCCATCATGATCAGCTAGCAGACTTGCTAACCAAGCCTCTGTTGCGGCAACGTCTGAATTATCTACTGCTCAAGATTGGATTAGCAGATGGCTCCTCCATCTCGCGGGAGCATGTAAAGGAAATCATCATAGATCAAGCACATGATTCCTTGCCTTCTACACAAAATCATAAAACTGTCATCCAAGACTAACATCATGCTTGTAAAACCAAACAATCCACAGTCAAATGCAGTGTAAATGTTAGGTGTGATCTCAGCTTTGTTTCCAGATAAAACCATGCAACTCTGTGTATATATACATGTTAACACCAACATTACAGATTGTGTGAAATAATATTATTCTGAAGATTATCAAGGGTCTTACAATCTCTGAACTCTCTTATTTTCGTCAGGTTGCTGTCTCTTTTTGATCTCCGCAGGAGTGGAACATTGTTTGCATATGAAAAGTTCTCATCATGATGGTGCTTCATTTAAGGTTTCGGCTCCTAATGTTCCAACAGAAAGCCACACTTCACCAAATTTCACAAAGAGAATGGAGAACTCGGAAGGTTGGATAGTCACAAACTGTGGTCTCTTCTCAGCTGAATTAAATAGTTTCCTACTTCTGGGTTCCGTATCCAACTTGAAGAAAATCAGATCGGAACATGTTTTGATTCAATACTCAACCTCCAATTCACTGGATGCTAAAGCTGCCAAAGTCTCCAGTGATATGGCAAAAGTTTTCCTTGTTGGATCCCTTGATGCAAAAAAGGGTTTGGCGGTGGCTCGAATTGGTGGTATGGGGTTGATGCATGCTAACCCATCAATAACTTCTCAAATGAGACCTTGGGCACACTTTATTCCTACTGTAGTTGTCTTTGCAGTCGATGGGCTTTCCGTTTTATCTTATATCTACTGTTAAAATCTGGGATTTATTGGATCCAAAGATGGATGGTGCCCCACATCTATTTCAATCCGTTCAATCCATCCTTGCTGATTACTGTGGCTGAAAACTAAACTCTAGAGAAGAGAGTTGCCTTGTGAACAGCCGAAGCAAAGGCGGATGGTTTTACAAAACCATTTCCCTACAGTGGCATTCTGTATTGAACTGCTGACAAACGAATCTCTGCATGTGATCCTTACAGACGTAAGGATCAATGTTACTTCACGAACCTGCAGAAGTGTACAGAGAGTTTAGTAAGATATAGCCTTGCAATATGCTGTGGTAGTTTTACAGCTGGTAACAGTTCAACATTGTGGGAACCCACCTTTTACTTGTTAGGAAAATGTCGTAAAAACGGGTTATATATATATATATATAGAGGCGTTCATTTATTTTCAGTTTAAATGAACAACTTGTTCTAGGGATGTATGCGTAGAACAAAAAAAAAGTTATATCAATCAGAATTTGTTACATGTTATTTTTATTTTATTTTTACATAAAAATAAAATAAATAAAAATAAATGAGCTTTTTATGTACTTCTTAGTCAATAAAGAACTAACATATAGGATGAGTTATTTAAAATATCTTATTATAAATATAATATTTCATAAATAAAAATTAATCAATAAAATAATATTATATATCATTGAAAAATAACCTACGAACCTTTATGAATTTACATAAATAGAGGATATTATCTTAGAAGAAGAAGAAGATAGGATTCATGGAGATACAAAAAAAAAACAATTAATGAAGCTCTGTCAAAGCTTTCAAGCTTTTTTATCTATATTTAAAATTTATAAAGAAAAAAATTCTAATTAATGAAGTTTAAACTACTCCAAAGAGTTTTTTAATATATCTTTTCAAGACAAATCAAATATACTATTTAAATAATAAAATACATTACATTTCTAAATTTATGTTATTGCAAACTACAAATCTTTGCTTGATTTTATAAATCAATAGATTTACCATATATTAAATCCAAGAAAAAAATCAGAAGATTGTTTTGTATTTTTTGTAAGAATATTTTAAATAACAATTTCACTTAGTCATATAATTAATCAAAAATTAAATATTTATACTATACTTGTTTAATTTTAAATACTCAAAATTATATTTATAGTTCCTTTAAATTAAAGTCCCTCGAATTATGAATAATAATCAAGTTGAATCCGCAGAATAAGAAAAGATAGACTAATAAATATAAATACAAAAAAAAAAGAAACAATTAATGTTTTTATTTTATTTTATCATTTACATAAGTATGAACCTATCCTAAAAATCAATCTTTTCACATATATGCTTAAATAGGTGAGTTAATCCATTTATAAATTAAGTAACTATATTTAATTAATTTTATCTTAACCAAATTAACCAATTAAGTAAGAATTCTTTAAATAAAATATGACTAAAAATAAAATCTTGTTACAAAATTAATCCATGTTAAATTTTATGATATATTAATTAATTAAACTTCAGATCTACTTATAAAAAGGTTTTATGATAAAAATTTATCTATTTTTTTTTTCAAATCATGATTAGATATACATAAACTCCAAATTAACAAGAATTGGAAAGGAAAAAAACTTTTAAATTTTGATACCAATTAAACTTAGACAAAATTATGAGAGGGATCCATTTGTGAAAATAAAAAGTTACGTTAATATCTATAATTAGAGCATGAATTACATGGAGGGATAGTATAATAACCTTCCTTGAGAGTCACTACACATCTAATTGGCTACTCACACCATCTAGTTGGCTACTCACATGTGTGGGATCTAGTCAGAGGTTAGATTATGGTGGTTTAAGTGGTGGCAAATATAGGAGTGGTTGAAATTAGGGCCGGGTGCTTGTTTAATTTGGTAGAGGAGAGAGAGCAACTGGCTATGAGAGTTTCAGTTGTAGGAATAGAGTTTTAGTTGTAGGAATAGAGTTTTTTTTTGTAGGGCTTTTATGTTGGAACTCCCTTTTTATAATTTTTAGTAGAATTTTGTTTTTTAAAATTTTATGAGGGTGGTTGTATTAAACAATAATCTAGATAATCGATAAAAATATATTTTAACTAAAAAAATTTAAGATGATTTTTTATATAAAAAAAATATTAAGATTATTACATATTTAATTGATTCGGGTCAATTCGGGTTAACTAATAAATTCATGACTTAAGTCATAAGACCTTGATAGACCTATAGAAATTAAATTGAACCAAAACATAAACCCTAATTTTCAATCAATTCAATATTGAATGATAAAATTGAAAAAAAATCATTTGAGAAAGAGGGAAAATAACTCGAGTTAACTAGCCAAACATGTGATTTGAGTCTTTAGACCATGATAACCTAATATTGAATGACAAATTATAAAGTCTAATTCTTACAACCTAAGGTTGAATAAAATTGAAAAAATAATAATTCAAAAAAGAATTCAAAATAATAACTTGAATCAACTAGGTTAACCTATCTAATTCACAACCTAGATCTTGAGATAGAAATAACCTTATAAAAAGTATGTCTAAAATAAATTATAAAATTTAATTTTCAATCAATCAAATATTGAAAGATGAAACATGAAAAAGAAAGATTCAATTAAAAAAAACTTGAACTAATAGTTAAGGAAGGGTATTCAATTACTCTGTAAAATCATATATTTTATTAAGCAAACTGGCTTTCTAAATAGCCTTATGTAATGTTAATAGAAAAGATAAAATAATGCAACTAAAAACATTCAACAATCTTAAAGAATATAACTTATCAAAACTGAATGCAAAATCCTAACTAAATCCCCAATAAAAGCCTAAACTTTTTCCTTATTCACTCCTTTAAACCAGTCCCACAATACTACTAATTTATTCAGGAATTTAATAAACTCCTAACAGAGTTTGAAGCCTCTAAAACGTAGCCAATGTAGAAGGCTTTGTCATTACATCTATCAACTAATCTTGTGTTCTACAGTAAATCAACTTAATTGCTCCTTCTCATATGAGATCACAAAAAAAAATTCACATATCAATGTGCTTGCCTCAACCATGTAACACGTGCTTTTTTAATAGTTTAATTATAAAACTTGATACAACCAAACAATTGATTGATATCTTCTCCCAAGTGTAGTAGTCTCGAAATAATAAATAACCCAACAAGACTAGGGTCGAACTATAGGGAGGCTAACTATATAAATTATAAATTATAAATTATAAATAATTATAAATCATTAACATGATTACATTAGTTATCTTATTCAAATAGTACTAATACTTGTAAATGTTGTCAAGTATTCATGATTATAACTTATGTTAACAACAAATGAAGTTTCTTTCATAGCACAGGTGTTAGTTATACGATACGGTTGGGATTTGAAAGTGCCAAGTATTTCTTGTACCAAGGTCTATATAACATAAATCTAGATTAACCATTTAAGAAGCAAAGTATTAAAAGTGAACAAGATAACAAATATAAAACATGTTAGTATCAAACATTAAAGTCCATAGTATTAAAAGTGAACAAGATAACAAATATAAAACATGTTAGTATCAAACATTAAGATCTATATTGAGTTTACACTATATTTATTCTTACACCATTAGTGTAACTTTTTCACCTTGACATAATAAACTTAATTAAACATAATGAAAGAGAGAAACATAAATAAATAAGATAAGAATATAAATAAGATATAAGTTAATTAAGTAAATGAATGGAAATGAAAGACATAAACAAGAGATTAATGAAAGCAAAATTTAAGCATTACAAAAATATAAAGAAAAAGAGCAAGAATATGATCTTAATATGAAAATCAAGATGCCTAAATGCTTGGTAAATTCCTTCTTTTATAGGCTAAAATTTAAAACTATTGATTTATTGACTATTTGTTGAGTAGGTGACTATATCTTGACTTGGTAATAATCATTATCTTCTTATTTAAACAAAATGTCATTACTAACAATAGAATTTCAACAGATTGTCTTCATGAAAGTTCTAGAAAATTGTCTCAACTTTCCAACAAAAATAAATCAGTGCATTTAGACTTGTAGAACTCAAGATATAAGTTAAATACTAAACGGTATCTAGGCTACATTATAGATTTGGACTTCTCTATTGTTGCTATAATTTGAACTTGAAAATGACCTTTTTGAATCTTGGACTCTTCAGAGAAGTTTTAGGCCGATGTCTTAACTTTCCATCTATATAAAGCGAACCTAAATCTAAGTTTTATAGCTCTAGTTATGATCCAATAACCAAATGGTGTTCTAGTTTGGATTGAACCAACATCTCTTTTCTAATTTTAGCTCTCTCTTTGTCTTCTCAATTTCGGTAGTTAAACTCATCAATCAATCCATTAATTTATATGATAAACCTACATTGAAGATGGATATTTACCATAAATTAAAAGCATCTTATATCATTAGATATGTTATTATAAAACATGCTCTAGCTAAGGAGTTATTGATATTTGAAGTGCAAAATGATGATATAAAACTTTGATAAAAATACACTTTTAAGTAGTAATCAAAATTATTATCATAAAAAATTATTGTATACTTATTTTCCTTTAGACTGAGTTCCTTAAGTGTTCTCTACATCTAAACAGCTTGTGTACCATAAGCAGGTACAACTACGAACTCTGCTTTAGTGGTTGAGAGTGTAACTATAAGTTGTTTTCTTGAGGACCAGGCAACAACTCTAGATCTTAACATGAAAGCACACCTAGATATGTTTTTCCTGTCTTTTAGATCTCCTACATAATCACTATTTACATACCCAACCAAACCATCACACCCTTCCTTTTTGTAGAAGATTTCAAGTTTAGTAGTTCCTTTTAAGTATCTCAGAATCCTCTTGGCTGCTAGTAAATATAACTCAGTTGGTTTAGCCATGTATATGCTAATCAAGCATATTATAAACATCAAGTTTGACCTTGTAGCTGTTAGGTACATGAGGAAGCCCACCATTTGTTTAAACAGAGTTTCATCAATGCAATCTTCATTCTCATCTTCAAAAAGTTTACACCCTGAAACAATGAGATTATGAACTGAGTTGTTATTTTCCATTTTGAACCTCTGTAATACCTTCAAAACATACTTTTTAAAAAAAACATATAAATCCCATCTGGTTTCTGCAATATTTTTATGCCAAGGAAGAATCACATTCTTTCTAAATCAATATGTCAAACTCCTTCAACATGGATTTCTTAAACTCAACAAACATAAATTCATTATTGCCAGTAAATATTAAATCATCGACATTAAACTAACAATAAGAGTATTACCTCCTTTATTAGTTTTAATGAACAGAGTATGTTCACTATAACACTTCTCAAACCCTTCATTTATAAAGTGTGTTTCAATACGATTGTACCAAGCTCGTGGAATTTATTTCAGTCAATAGAAAGCCTTTTTTAATCTGAATACTTGTTAAGGATTTTGTTTCATCTCATAATCTTTTGGTTGCTCCACGTACACTACTTTATTAAGTTCTCTATGTAGGAAGGCAAATTGAACATCAAGTTGATATAGTATCCATCCTTTCTAAGCTACTAGAGCCACAATCATTCTTATTGTATCCATTATTGCCACTGGTGTAAATACTTCTGTGTAGTTTATCCCTCATTATTACAAATAACTTTTTGCCAGCAAATGAACCTTGAATTTGTCCACTTTTTAATTTTCTTTAAGTTTGGTCTTATAAACCTATTTTAGTTCAATTGTCTTTACACCTGTAAGCAAATTAGTAAGTTGTTGTGTATTGTTTTTCTTTATGACCTTTATTTCAGTGTGTATAGTTGTCCTCCAATTTTTGTGCTTCACTACCTCTTCAAAGTGCATTGGATCTATTATAGTAAATAAAACCAAATTAATATTTGTATCTTCTTCCTCTAAAAGCTCTTTTCCATTTACATAATCTCTCATCCACTTGGGAGGTGCTCTAATTCTCCCTTCATTAACACTGGATGATTCTCTTTCACCCTCACCAATCTAAGGACTGCCAAGTAGTTCTCCAGTAACTTTATCAACTAGTTCTTCAGGAATTGATTATACTTCCTCACTTATGATTGCCTTAGTATCACTTTCATCGTCACATTCTACATCAGCCATTATATGTTCTTCATAACTTTGATCCCAGTTCCAAAACTTGTCTTTTTTAAACACTACATCCCTACTAATTACAATTTATTTACAACTAGATCATAGATTATGTATGCCTTAGACTCTTCACTTAGTCCTAGTAACACACAAGGGAAGCTTTTTGCATCTAGCTTTGCCTTTCATACATCAACAATGTGTCAATGTGTCATGTATTTAAAAATCCTGAAATGTTCAACTCAGGGTTTGATGCCACTCCAAGCTTCCTCAGTTGTTTGATTTTTTATTGCCAATACAGGATACCAGTTTAGAATATATATTGTCCAATTTACTGCCTTTGGTCAGAAAGTCTTTGGGATTCTCCTTTCAGATAGCATGCATCAGACTATGTTCATTGCTATTCGATTTTTCCTTTCAGCTACATTCTACTGTAAAGTATATAATGCTATCATTTGCTTTTTAATACCATGCTTTATACAATACTCATTGAATTTAGATGATGTGAACTCTTCTCCTTAATTTGTTCTCAAACACTTTATATACCCTCATATTTCTTTCTTAACATAACTCTTAAAATGTTTAAACATATTTAATGCTTCAGATTTCACTACTAAGAAATGGGTTCATGCCTTTCTGGTAAAGTGATTAATAAAGTATATAATGTACCTTTTTTTTCTAATGAAAATAAGATAGACTGGTTCGCAGAGATCTGTATGAATAAGATGAAGCTTCTTTGTGGCTCTCCAATTGCTTTGCTTTAGGATTGAATCTTTATGTTGCTTCTCAATCATACAAATAGCACACACTGGTGATGGAATTTTGAACTAAGACATCCCATGAACCATCTTCTTAGACTAAAGAGTCCTCAATCCTTTATAGCTCAAATGTCCATATAAAAAATGCCATAAATGTGCCAAATCTAGTGTTAAATTGTAGAGATATGCTAGTTTTTAAGGTAATAAGTTTGCTAGCAATACAAACATCCGATTTGTTGTCATTTCAGTATGTATAATAAGCCCTTTCTTAGGATGGTAAATGTTCATTTTTCCATATTGAATGAGAATCGTCAACCCTTTTTGTTAACCAATGCTTAAAAGATTAGTTTTTAAATCAGGTACAAAAAATACTTCATTGACAACATGTCCAAGAACACTCACTTTTAATTTCACGTTACCTTTTCCTAACACATCTATCCTTATGTTATTTCCCAGCTTCACCTTCTGCTTGAAATTCTTATTACGATCATTGAACAAGCTTTTATCACTATATATATGGTTGCTACATCTAGAATCTAAAAACCAGACATCTTCCCTTCGAGCATCATTCATACCCATATATGACATGAGCAACATCTCTTCTCCTCCTCCTAATTTAGTGTAATTAACTTCCTTATCCCAACTTGGACACTTAAAATGAAAATGTCTAAGCTTATGGCACTTACTTAAAACATTCCATTGTTGCTTTGTTGTAGAATTGATTGCTTCACCCTCTTCCTCTGCCTTCGTAAGCACCCCATCCTCGTCTTTTTGCACTAAACTTATCTTCTAAGTTGGTTATTTTGAATGCTTGTTCTTCTCCTGTATGTCATTGAAATTTTTGCTTGTGAACAATCAGGGAACTCTGCAGTTCATCAATTAAGAGTTAATCAATATCTTTGGACTCTGCGATTGAGCAAACGATATAATTAAACTTTTCACTCAATGATATGAGAATCTTCTCCACCATCATGACATCATTTATCTACTCTCCATTAGTTCTCATTTTATTAGCGATTGTCAACACTCTTGAGAAATACTCAAAGACACATTCCTCAGCTTTCATCTCTAAAGTTTCAAACTCTTTGTGAAGAGCTTGTAGGTGTGATCTTTTGACTTTAGCACTTCCTTCAAACTTCTTCTTTATTGATTCCCAAATTTGTTTGGAAGTATCCTTTACAAGAATGGTGTCTAATATCGTCCAATTTATAACTTGAAAGAGATAATTTTTCAATTTTATGTCTTTTAGCTTCAATTCATCTATCCTCTTTCACTGTACTTCTATTGCTCTATATCACTCTCTGTTTCAATATAGCCATTTTCTATTAGCCCTTAATATTCCTTAGAACATAAGAAATTCTCCACCAACATACTCTAGTGGTCATAATGACCATTAAAACAAGGAATGGTTGGCTGCACAAAGTTCCTTTCTGTTGTCTTTCTTTTTGCTATAAAAGAAACTCAAAGACTACTGCTTTGCTTTTATTAGAAAAGGCTTTGATACCAAAATGTTAAGGAAGAGTATTCAATTACTCTATAAAATCATATATTTTATTAAGCAAACTAGCTTTATAAATAACCTTCCATAATCTTAATAGAAAAGAGAAAATAATGAAACTGAAAACATTCAACAATCCTAAAGAATAGGATTTATTAAAACTGAATACAAAATCCTAACTAAGTCTCTAACAGAATCCTAAACTCTCTCTTCACTAATTGAGTTAATTTAACAAATATACCGGGGACATGGATTATGATACTAGAGTAGTATCATATAAATAAAATCTAAAATAATTATAGAATTTAATCTTTAATAAATCAAGTTTTAAAAAGGATGCAATTAAAAATTAAAAAACATATAAAATAATCATTGTTCAAGTACATAGTAATTGATGAGAAAAGGAATAAAGAATTACTCTACTTTTTGTTTCTTGGATACTTGGCAATTGTTTAGCTAGTTACGTGTAGTACTTATATTGGTATAAAGTTTTGGGAGATAAATGGTACATATCATAGAAATATTAAAAAAATCATGATTTAATATATATTTTAATAATACAAGTGTCTTAATTAATGGTTTTATTTTATTTAGTTTAGTCCTTGAAGAATTATTGTGTATTGTTATTAAACTTAACTTAATGAGTCAATCTTAAATTTTCTCAACTTGACTTTTTATTTAGCCATAGTTTAAAATTAACTCCATAAAAGTTGCTCTAAATTTACCTAGTTGATTTAAATGGTCCAAAAACAACCTAGACAATTGGTAAAAGTTATAGTTTGAATTATATATATTTAAAATGATATTTTTTTTAATATTAGGATATTGATATATTAGATCGATCTAAACTTTATGGCTTAACTTACCAAACTCACAATCCGGATCATAAACTTCGGTAGGTTTAACAACTTTGTTTTTTAAACTAGTTTTTATTTATTGATATGATAATAAAAATATATGCTTGTAGAATTGAGCATGAACCAAATATCATAATGTTTGTTTAGGACTCTAATAGCCTCATAAAAAATAAAATAAAACAAATTATAAAGACCAATTCAAATTTAACTAAATGTTGAATAGTAAAATCGATAAAAAAAACAAAACACAATTCAATCAAAAGAAAAAAAAAAGATAGAATTTAAAATAAAAAAAAAACTATTTAACATTATTATTAAACCGGACTAATAGATTAACCTTGAAATCTCTTGACTTGACTTCTTAACTAGCCTTAACTCATATGGAAATTGACTTTATATGATCCAATTAACTTAACATGTCTAAGATAACCCAAAATATTAGTAAAAATGTGGTTTTATTTTCAAAAAAATTTCAAGATAATATTTTTTTTAATATTAAGATAGCAATACATTAAATTTACCAAGGTTTTATAACATAACTTGTAAAACCTATGATTTGAATCAAGAACTCTACCAGTTTAAAATTTTTATTTTTTAAACTATTTTTTATTTAATGATATAATAAAAAAATAAATACTTTGCAAATATTTAATATCAACTAAATATTAAAATATTTATTTGAGATTGTGATCAACTTTATATATATATAAAACTGAAAATGACCAATTTAAATTCAATAAAAATGTTAAAGAGGTAAATTTAAAAGGAAAAAAAATTGAAAGTAAAAAAACCTTGAAAAATAACTGAAGTGCTTCACTACTTGTACAAATAAAAAAAAAAAATCACCACTCACTACTTGTACAAATAAAAAAAAAAAAAAATCACCGCAATAATATCAGTTCTTTAAGAAAAAGAGAATAGAAAAGGTAGACTTGTGTACAATACTTTTATAATTTGTGAGAGATGAAGAATTAGACTAATGCAGAATATTCTTTTACCATATATTATAATACATGATGCCTTTCAATAACTTTTTATATAAAAAAATATATATTAAATTTTTTTATATCAGCATATTAAAATTATAAAAAATAATAATAAAAATTATTAATTTAATATTTTAAAACACATCAAAACTGTGGTTGTTAAGGCGGCTTTTTTAACTAAAGGAATTACTTTCTAATGAAATATGAATTTCTCAAGAAAGAAATAAGAAATGCTAAATAATTAACTTACAAATTAATTTTAACCTTTCAAAATTATTTCCCTCGTAAACTATTGTCCGCTCGATACCAGAGTAAATCGAAATCGGTTAAAATTTAGTCTTGTTAAGTTAGAAAAGAAATGATTTAATTCTTTGCACGGCGCGGTTAAGAAGGTCAACCAACTTCAGAGGGGCTTAGAGCTTGCCCATTCAAATCGATTTCGCCATTACTGGTCTGAGCATAACCATTAAAACCCACCTAAAATATAATGCAGGGGTTGAATCTGGGTGGAAAAGAAAAATGAATTCATCGAACCACATGAAGAATTGGAAATGGTTAAAGAAAATGATGAAGCACCATTCTTATTTATCTACGAAACAAAGAAACGGGAAAAAAAAAGAAAAGAAGAGGTTTGTCTTGTTGATTGGATTGGATTGGCTTGGCTTGGCTTAAATTATATACTTGGATTTACAAGATGGTTATGCACCAATCTTCTTACAGTTTCAATTACTTGCAGTGTTGTTATAATAAGGTCACAAAGATAGCCCCTCATTTGTTTGTTTTCTACTCCCATTGTGTGTTCTAACCTCTACTACTCAATATCTTTTACAGCATCCTGCATCATAAACATACAAGTACAAAAATCAAACACGAGAAAAATCACATCATAAACCGATACAGTATATATCCTTCACCAAGACAAAGTTTTTAGAAAAATGAGGGTGTAACACTCGATGACATGGTATAGATTTCTTCACTTGGTGGTGGTGATTTCATCCCATGTAGCTCATACAATTATTAGTCTCGTCTCGTGTTTGGTCTTTTTTGACAGAGAATATATGAGTGAGATTCATATGAAGATTGGTCTTTTTTAACAGGGAATATGAGTGGGATTTAGAAGAAGATTTATGGTAACAGCCACACTTGTGGCTAAGTTATATTAAGGAGTCATCTTTTATAGCGAGAATTTCTTCTTTGCAGGGTAGGAGTAGCACGCCTACTCTGCACGGTATTTTATCTTGTTCCTATATAAAACTCCAAAAACTAATTATTAAATTTTATGTAGGACTTATACAATATCACATACATTGTATAAGTGTTATATATATTTTTGCAGAGAATAATTTATCAAACATGTTATATATTCACATGTTCCAAACCACCTCCTCATGCTATACCAACCAAAGCATGAATGGAGAAGAAGAAACAAATAGTGAGCGGACGGAATAACAATTTTGTGGATTCGATTAATTATGCAATCAATTCAAACCCCAGTTGCAGCAATTTACCCACCCGCTGTTCAAACCCAACTAATTTTTGTATGGATATAGTTCATTGTAATAACTTGTCATTCTTTTTTTACTCTATTCTTTCTCCCTTCAATCTTTTAAGTTCACTGCAGTTCCTTCTACACTAATCATAATCATAAGTGGTGTGGAATCTACTTAAAAGAGATTTTAGATGTAGAATTATAATTTCATCATATTGAAAGTGCTTTAATTAATGATGTTTTACCTTAGCAAGCCGTGTTACATAAGTTGCAGCGATTGCCGTGACCAATAATCCCAGTCCAAGAGTCCACAGCCCACCATTACCTCCGCCTAATCCAAGCTCAGATTCCTCTTGCTGAAACATCACACAAATAGCATTGAGAACGAAGGGTTGGGAAAGAAGGGTGGTCTTTGTTTACAGGGAAGCTGACTACATGTCCCCTTGACTCTTTGAGTTGAAGCCAATGACCAAAGCTGGAAAATTTTCACATATATAAGGTGGTACTGAATTTAAGCATTAGAAAGGGGGAAAATTTTCAGGTGGTACTGAATTTAAGCATTAGAAAGGTGACTGACTAATATTTAAATGGAGGATTTTGAAAAATATCTACTTCTTTCCAGCTAAGATCATAATGATGTCTTAAACCATCCTTTCAAGCCAATTAATCAAGAAGTTCCTTGTCTCTGTGTTCATATCACATGTACAGATTATTATATAGGAGCATACGCAGTTAGCATCTGATAGGAATTTATTCCTTACTTCCTCAACAATAACTGTTGTCCCCAGTACAGAGGCTCAATTGCATCCAATTAGAAGATTGAAATCAGGTCTTTCTGGTACTTATATCATTGTAGTAGTCCTAGTAAAGAGAACACATACTGCTATCGGAACTGCAATGAAATTTTTTTTGCTTAGAGACTTCTAGTTTCTTGATCAGGAAAAAATGATGGCTTATCAATTGAAACTCTCAAATAATCATGTTCTCCTAAGTTCTAGTTGAGACTTGAGACTCCAATCTCTCATTTCTAACCAATTCTCTAGTTGATCATGTCCTCATCAGTTCTAGTTGGTCCTTCTAGTTTGTTCCTGTTAGTCCTTTACGGGCAAGAAGGCCCCTACCAGCTGTGTCATTCTTCAATTCAGGATAACTAACCTTGTCTCTTGCAAATGACTAAAACTATCATAAATCTCTAGAGAGATATGGATCCACTACATATAACTATAAATGCATTGAAAAATGTGCCAAGTTTTAACCATACAATATTTAAAAATCTAAGCTTTAGAAACATACTAATATAATCTTATAAATTACTGGTTAATCATTAGCCAGTGCCATTTTCTTTCCTTTTCTTTTCACCCTTTTTGATCGTCATGTAAACATTTTGATGGAGGACCTATTTGAGATTTTTGCTATTTTTATATTAGGAGAAAACTACACTGATATGTAGTTCTACTTATTTTAAAACTCTATGGTTTCTTTGGCAACTCTATATAAAGCACCTAATGTTTTAATGTCAAACAGTTTGGATGATAAATTAAATGGATTTTCTCGGCCTCTTACTCTCTGCTACTTATTTCTCCTTCCCCATCTCTAGCTTCATCTCCCCTCTTCTCTTCCCTGTTTCCATTCTCTTTTCTGTCCGACATCAAATTTCCTTTCACTTTTAGAAAGCTTTTGCTTTCACTTGCTTTCCTAGAATTCATGCCTTTTCTATGACAGCTTTGTAGAATGGCATCATCTACATTATGGGTTTTGGGTCATTGGATATAGGTTAGCTAATTTAGAGAGAAGATTTTGGCTTGCTCAAGATGACTGGACCTCAAAGACACTCAGAACTTATGATTTCTACATCCTTTAACTTAAGACAATGCCATTTTACCAAGGCACTCATTTGTTAATGCCATGATCAATGGTGGCACTCGCTGTTACGAGCAAATGCTCATTTTCTCTATGCTCAAACTATAAGATAATAATAAGCCTAATCCAGTTCTTCGTCTCTTTTTTTCACTTTCAGTGTCAGAGAAAATCAGTGCTGATTTGAAACAAAATAATTAAACCTCAGAAATGCTACCCAAATTTGTGTGGAATTCACAATATAGCAGAGAAGTAAGGAGAAACTCACAATAATTGCACGGCCAAATGCACCAGCACTCACATAAGCCCATGTTCCTGGAAGCATCCCCAACCAACTGCATGCCAATAGATTCTGAATTAGAAACTGTTGATAGCCATTACATATTAATTAAGCAGCTAAGTTTATTAGCACACTGATATGGGGGGAGGGTAAAAAGACAGTAATACTTTTCACTTCTAAAACCCTTATTGGCATCTCTTATGTGTATTTTAAAACTTGGAATCAGAGACAAAACCCTAGTATATCAAAATTTTCTGGAAAACAAGAACCAAATACCCTAGCCATCCTCAGGCACATCATGCTGATGATGGAAAAGTTTATAATAGGATATATTCTAACAAAGTTTTGCCAGTTGTTACATGTGTTTTATGAGTGTTATAATACACAGCAGAGCCAAGAACAACTTTCAAAACTCTCATGCATTATAAATAATCTTGAAATCTCGAGCCACAGAAATATGGAAGTTAATTATCACATTTACATAGTAGCCTATGAGGAAACTTTTCAGACACCTTTGGCAATTTTGTGGAAGATATCTAGAACTTCAAAATATTCTCATTCTATTAGATGTTTCAATTGATTTAAAAAAATCACTACATTAAAATTAACCTTGAAATGTAACATTATATTAGCAAAAAAATGTATGCTTTGGCAATAGAACATCATTCAGAACAGCAATCAAGCTCCATCAGGGCAAAGAATAACAACCCAGACATAGTATGATGCCATTCCAGACTTCCATGTACACAATTACACCACAAATTTTAAGCAAGACAAACCGACCATGCAGGGGTTCACTGTTAACAACTGAATCATCTTAAAAGAAAGCAGGCAACAAAATACAAATACATAGCAATCAACCTTCAGGCTAGTTGAAACAACTAAATGGCCACCAGATATGAACTCTCATAATGCAGAAAATCAACTTTAAAAGCAAGTATTCTAGAAGATGGACAACATGCAAACCTTCCCAAGATATAGGGGATGAACTTAACAGATGTCAATCCATACAAATAATTCCCGAGAGAAAATGGAAGCAAAGGACTCAAACGTAGAAGGGTGACAACTTTGAAGCCATTTTCCCCGATTGCTTTGTCAATTGCAAGAAATTTTTTATTTCCTTGAACTAGTTTAAGAATTCGCTCACGAGCAAAGTATCTAGCTATCAGAAATGCTATGCTTGCAGCAACCTGAAAACATAAATGATTATCAGATGTAGCTTTCAGAATTCTGTCATTTTTTCTCCTATATTTATCATAAAAACAAGCAAGCTTACCGTTCCACTTATGGAGACAATAATGGTGCCAATAAGAGAGCCAAAAAGGAGACCTGCTGACATGGTTAATGGAATTGCTGGAATTGCAAGGATCTAGCAGAGGATGGGTAACTTGAAATCAGTTTCAGCAAATAATAACTATAATTGGACAAAACAATCATGGGGATGTTGGATCCAGAAAACATAGAACCCTAAAATGAAAATCAAGTGCTCACAAAGATATATAAGACTACTTATATCTTCTGTTTTTTCATTAATATAAGTGTGTGTGTGCACGGGCATGTGTGTGCATACTTGCACCATAACAAGCATTTTAGCTTGTGGTGTTGCATACAAAGAATTCCTTTCCCCCCCTTCCAGATAAATAACAGAAGCAAAATAAATAAATAAATAAATAAAAATAAACTGTCTCGCATACACCTAAATTGTGTCCAATCTTATTCAAAAAGGCAATTATTCAGTTAAAATCCCACCAAAGTAGACAGTATCCTATATGGAAGGGTCAAAAAAGCAAGATATCTTCAAATGCCATGTAAAAAAAAAAATCTGTATAAATCTTTGAAGTGAATATATTAGTGATAAAACATTTAATACTATGGTCAAGAAACAGGATAGAATGCATACTTCCAATCCTGCATAAACTGCTACAAATAAAGCATATCCAGCTGGTCCATAACCTGTCCACAAAAGAACCAAATGAGACTCCAAAAAGTACATTAATAAAAATAGAAATTCATTAAAAGCCTACATTCTACTATATTCTCTATCTCCCTCAAAATATAAACAATAAGGGACAGGCAGAACTAAACCCTTTCATTTGGACTAGATGGGAAACTGCTTAAAGCAAAGGCTGTGTACAAATTTCTGAAAAAATATCAAATTTGCTCCATCCAAATACCTTGAATTAAATACAGTAGCATGGTTTTCCAAGTGACCCTTCACTTTTCTAAAAATTACGAAACGAAGAGTTCATAAAGTTTGTAGATGCAACCAACGTTAGCATCCCAATTATTTTATTCTAACCATGCTTGCTTCAAATCACCACAAACCAAATAAAACAAGGTTCTAAAGTAAACCACTATCCATTTTTATACCAACATGACATTGATAGCAACCAATTTACCAAGGACTTGGCCCCTTTGTCTTAGGCTTACAACTAATTTCTCAATTTACTATATAGTCCCACACCCATCTTCCATTCTAGATGTTAGAAATCCCACATTACCCTTTCAAATCCTTATTGTAGCCCCAAAGGACATTGATCAAACACAAGTAATAAAAAAAAAGTACTAAAGATCAATACTGAATAAGCAAACCTGGATAAAGGCAACTAATTAAAATAAATACAGAAAAGAAAGCACTTTTCCATACATCAATATGCTAGGAGACTCTTTCCACTACAGGATTCCATAAACTTATAGGACAGAGATTCGCACCAAGAAGAAAGCATCTTGATATTCAAAAAAGAATTCTTTTAGGATCCAAGGCGGTGGAAGTAAATTCATGCTCCTCTCTAGAACACCATTTGCAAAAGCTTAGGTAAAGCTGGACCATTACTCTCATCCTCTGTCATTTTTTGAACCAGCCCTCAACTCTTCCTCCCCAAAAGGGGAAACTGAGTATTATAGTCTCCAACCAGGAGCCACTTTAACCCAGTGTTTTAAGTCTATAAGAAGAAGAGTTAAAAAAAAAAACAGCTCAGAAAGGCTTCAAATCACGTTCATTTCTGCTAAATGTTTTTAAAAGTCCTTGGTCAACTACAACATGAAGATGCCAAACAATAACCTTATCCTGGAACAGTTCTCTAACTCCATTCAAAAGAAAGGCTTCAAATCACGTTCATTTCTGCCAAATGTTTTTAAAAATCCTTGGTCAAACAATAACCTTATCCTGGAACACTATACCATTTCAAAGCCTTTTTTCAATTGAACTCTTCTAAGTAATTAGAAAATCCTCTTCACTCGCATTTCAATGTACATCATCGATTTCATTTAAAATCTCTCTCTCTCTCGGGCTTTTTTACTTATTTATTTTTTAATTATCATGGATATGACAAGACTTTGAAATTCTAAACCATCAAGTCTCCTTTACAAAGTTAATTACTTAATAAATTTAAAGCCTCCATAATCCTCCAGTCACCTTTGTTCCGTACCCTCGCGCAACTTTAACATAAAAGATATTTAAAAAAAAAAAAAAGGTAATCTGCCAGCTGGGGGCTTACCAGAAGACAATTTGGACATCAAAACAAAGGTGATTAATTGAAATTACAAGCTCCAACAAATTCACATCTCGGAAGACGTTAGCTACACGCTAAGATAATAACTTGATAATGAAAACACTATGGAAAACTTCAACGCAGAAAATGTTGATCAACTTGGCTGTAATTGAATCCCAAAAAATAGAAGAAAAAAATTCCCATCTACACAAACTCTCAGCAATTCCATCTCATTACTACCATTTAGAGCTCCAGTAAATCACCTACACCAAGCTTCCAAAAAATCATTCAACAGAGTATTGGATTCTAACTAAAACGCATCACAATTGCAAGAAAATTCACTGAGAATCTCAAACGAGTAAATCACCTACACCAAGCTTCCAAAATATCATTCAACAGAGTATTGGATTCTAACAAAAACTCATCACAATTGCGAGAAAATTCACTGAGAATCTCAAATGTGTCTGTCCATTAAAAGTTCATGCTTCAAGAAACCAAATTTCTTCTGAAAACTCAAAATGGGTCATTGAGTTCTCAAAAATAACACCCAAAGATACAGAATTTCTATCACTAGAAAACAAGATTCATAGCTAATTTAAGCAAAGTATGAAACCAAGTTCACAAAAGAAGAATTACCTTCAATAAACCCAGAAAACTGGTTCAAGAAAGCATTAATCTGATCCTTATATATATACCCGACAGCACCGAACCCACCAACAACACCAACCAACAAGACTCCAGCCAAAAGGGTACCTTTGAATGCAGTGTCTCCCTCCAATCCCTCTTCAGCATCACCACCATCACCTTTAATCTTATCATCACTATCATCACCTTTTGGATTCAAGAACCACCTTAAACTTTGTGGGGCATTAGTCTTTCTAAGAGTCTCTGGTTGTTTCTTTCTTTGCTTTAAAGAAGAACAAGGAGTTAAGAAATGAATTCTTTTGTTAGGTCTAAAGCTGTAGTGAAAGAGAGTGCAAGGCGGAGGAAAAGAATGGAAATTTGACGTGAGAAATGGTGGTGGAGGTGTTAGAGGCCTTGAGTTGAGGAGGGTGCGCATTTTAAGCAGGGAGTGTGGTGTGGGATAAGACAAGAAACTGGTTCTTGTTGTTGTTGCTGTTCGGGTTGTCAGGAGATGGCCATGTAAAGTAAAAGAAAAAATGTTGTGAAGTTCCTTCCTTGATTAAGGATTGTGTTATTTTTTTGGCTCGTGGCTTTGGTTGCAAAGGGTGTTTTTTATAGTTTTTTTTTTTGAAATATATTCAAATTAAATTTTTTAAATTTATTTTTTTCATAAATATATTAAAACAATTCACAAATAAAAATAAAATATTATTTAAAAAAATTAAATTACACCCACGAATCTTTGATTTGATCGTTAGGGTGGGGCTATCCCATCGCGTTGATAAGAAATTTTCAGTCTTTGGATCTTTATTCATTGGGAGTCGTGCACTGGGCGGTGCTATGTGGCATTCTGTGGTGCCACGTTTTCTATTATTTTGTGGACAGTAGTGTTTAATTTTGTGAGAAATTAATATTAATTATTATTTAACATTAATTTGATGGTTAACAGAAAATGGCCTTACTATTCATTCCTTATTTACTCACACATAAAATAATATTGCAATTATAATTTTGTTACATTATAATTATTATATGTATAGTAAAAAGAAATGGTGTTTTCCTGTAAAAATAATGTATTTATAAATTTTGCAATTTTTTTCTATAGTGGTGGAAAAATTATAATTTTATTTTTTTATAGAAAACAAATTTTTTTATATTTTTTTCTATATACTTGGTATTTTTATTTTTTTATATTTAATCTATTTATCATCATTTTAAAAAATAGTATATAAAACTAAAAAAATGATGTTTCACTATAGCAATTTCAACATTGTTTTATTCTTCTATAATGGTAAAAATTATCTTGAAATCTTACATGTTTTTATTAATATATATGATATTTACTTTATGTCAAAATATGTATTAGTATCAATTTTTTGATTCATTATTATATTTTTTACTTGATTTACATTAATAATACTTACACATTAATTATTTTGAATTAAAAAATTATTAAAAAAATTATTTGACCTTTTAATGAGGGGAGTTGAATAGATCTATTAACATATTGTTTTTCGTATTTATAGGCATAAATAGTTCTCGATGTATTTAATTAAATACATGCATATTTTGATTTATAATTAGAATTAAAAATTATTTAAAAAACTTGCATATTTATTTTTTTATCAAAAATTATTATCTGACCCGTAAAACAATATGGATCAAATAACTAATTATAAACTAAAATATAAAACACTTTTACTATTTCAATTATTGTGTCTCTTATGCAAAACTTATTGAAAAGTTACAAACTTTTCCAACATCATTTTTCTTTTCTTTACCTTTGTTTTTTTCTTTTTTTCTTCTTAGCTCATTACTTCATCTTAAAAAAAAAATTTCCTATGATATCGAGCATAGACTTTTAATTGTTTTTATAATTAATCAATCTATAAAGGTTTATATTAACACATAATTAACTATTAATCCAACATTAAAAAAAAAAATCTTTTTGTTTACAATTAAATATGAGAAACTAAAATTTACTATATCAGCTCAACTATTATGCAAACACCTACTACCATGTCATCACCAATTATCAAACACAGCCACGTCAGCACCATCATTATCACATACAACCACGTAGTGCCACATCATTGCATACAACAACATAAGCACCATGTTACTCTGCCACAACAACACCATATCACCATGCAAGCCATGTTTACTAATTAGATGTTAGTGTCATGCTAGCTAGCGAATTGTAAGTGCCATGTAAGCTAGCAGTGCCACATTAAAAGTATTTTTCACATCAACAACAGTAAGTTATAATATATCCCCATCACAACCTGGTCAATAAATCACTTTACGTTTTGATATATTGAATTTTACTGTTCTAGGATTACACTTGTTATTTGAATTATTACTAATAATACATTCTGTGTCTAAAAACAAAATCCATACATTACAGCTTTATATCTTTACTCGCTTTATATATTGTCATTCAAGTTTTGCAATTAGTCTTTTTTATTAATTGTCGACCTTGACCTTGTCAAAACCTGTGGAAGTTGTGGCCTTTTATTTGGTTAATTACTTACACTTAAGGGTTTAACAATATAAACTTAAAAATTTATTAGTATGTTTTGTTCTTGATTAATCTCTATATTAAAAAAAATAATTTTATTTTTGTATTATGATTTTACTTGTAGGAATCATATGTGATCCTAGTTCCATTTCTAAGTTATTATTACATGCATTTATGAATAGTCGTTTAGTATTGAACTTCAAGTTTACAGCTACCATGGATTCCACGTTGAGTGATATCTTTAGAATCAATCATAAATAAAACACCGTAAAATTTGAGACAACTAGGTTATGTATAGTTAAATATATGTCTTGAGACAACTTGAAGGAACTGAAGATTAGAGAAGGATTGCTATCTTTCACACATGTATCAAATGTGGGTATAAGAGTGACAAGATTATCATTAATAATGAAAGTTATATCAATAAAATATCTTTAAATATTGTAATTATCATTAATAATGAAAGTTATATCAAAAAAATATCTTTAAATATTGTAGCTCGCTTAGACCTAAAATTTGTTCTCAATTCTAAGTCGTATAGTGTGTTATCGGTTAATAATAACTCCATAGCAGTCAATAAGAGATGTTTATTTCCCATTATTTTCATAGAGAGCTCAATGGATTACTGCCAAAACCTAGTAATAAGAACAAAAAAAAAATGCGAACAAACAAGGACTTAATACCGTGAGTCCATATGAGGATAAGGAACAACCTACTGTATCTGGTTTAATTGCAAAAGAAATTTCAAAAAACTTTCTAGTTAAACTACTTAAGAAGATAAATATGGCTTATATAATAGGTCCAAAAAGATTTGAAAAAGAGATTTATAAAGAGTCAGTTATGTCTTTTTTAGTTGTAAATTTTTTTGGAGACTCTCTGGTAGAGTTGCTTAAAAAAGTAAGTGAAATGTCGAAAGAGTTTCAAAATAGTTTTCATTTTGAGTTCTCTAGTTTCTCGACCTCTATGTTTGACATCTAATTTGTCATAGATTTTGAGAAGCCTTCCAAGCTTCCTAATTTTTTATCTCTATGCTTGACATCCAATATGTCATAGATTCAACCTCCTGAGCTCCTTAATATTTTGTCTTTTATGTTTGACATCCAACATGTCATAAGTCTTGAGTTGTTTATTAAGCTCTCTAAATTCCTTACCTTTTATTCATGATAAAGAGGCTAAAGAAGTCCTCGATTCACTAAGTTATGCCCAATCTAAATTCATCCAGGATTTAAAAAATGTATGTTTCATTCCATACTCCAGACATATAAGGTTAATATGGTCACAAACCTAAGATGCAAGTAAATCTTTCTTTTTTGTCTGCTCACTCTAAAATGTTTGATTATGTTATGTATTTTTCATGTAGAGTTCATAATTTGCATGTCAAGGTCATAAAATATATTCAAGCAAATAATGAATAATACAAATTTTGAACTAATGTACATAAGTATAATAATACATTTAATGTTGAAGATTATTTTATGATACAAATTAGACCTTAACGATATCATTTGGAAACCATTCATAAGCTGTAAATGAGTAATACTAGACCATTCAAAGTGTAGCAAATAATTGAATCAAATAATAATATCATTAAACTACAACTAAATTTTGATATTAGCTCTACTTTTGATATAAAATACCTCATTATATATAAAACGCAATAACATATCTCTGATGATCCTTTTGAGACCCTTGCCCTATTATCCTTATCTTTGACACCAAAGAAATATATTAATGATATTTTGAATACATAATTTTTTTTACCATAATGGTGAACCTCAGCGAATCCTAGTATATGAGCTGAACGATTAGATTTAGACTATACTTGAATTATCAAAGAAACATCACAACAACTTGACTATGATTTTTGGGAGCAATATTAGGGCCATCTTAAACTACAATCAACAGGGTCTCTTTAACCCTAAAAAAAATTGATGGGGACATCGGACTTGAGATATTATTTACACATGGATGATGGAGGATAGCCCAAACTATAGAGTGATTGAGCTTTAGCTTATGTTTTTGATTTGATTCATTTGAACTTTTAGTTAAGATTATTAATTAGGCTTATTTATTAGGCTTGATTTGGTTATTGTTAGATATTCTATTTATCAAGCTATAAGCTTAATTGTTTGTTCTAGTTATGGTTTTTGTATTTATATCATATTTTTCTAAATGTTAGACATTTATTTACGAAATTGAATAATATTTGCAAAGTTGCAGACTTTTCCAACCCTAATGTTCTCTTCTTTATTTTTATTTTCTTTTCTTTCTTTTGCGTTTTCTTCCTAGCTTATTACTTCATCTTCAAATATCTTTTTGTACAACATTATATGTACAACAAAAAAAGTATTGTCATTTTCAACTCAATTAATTGGAACCCACTTGTTTTACTTAAGAAATCAAACATAAGGAGTGTCATGCAACCATTAAAGCTAAAATCAATGCACTTATACTATATGTCACTTAGACACTAGTACCTGAACCTAACAATGTCAACATTGTTGGAAATAAGTGTGTCTAAGCACTACTAGAAAATTAATAAATACAAATAGAAATATCGAGGGAATACTTCCATCGGACATATACCGATGAATTTTATTGATAGCAATATTCCCTTTGTATATACTGAGAAAATTATAGTAGGAAAAAAATAATTAAAACAAAGCAAAAAAAAAAATGACGTGATGATTTTTCCAATAGAATGACCAATAGAATTTCAGTAAAATTCATCGGCAAAACCATTGGTAAACTATGAACACTATTCATCATGTCAATTATAAAGGGAATCTCCGATGAAAAATTTTGTCGGTATTTTCTAGAAAGCTTTACAATTGTTCACTTTCTAATTTTACTGTTAATTATTTTTCTTTACAGAAAAAATCACCAATAGATTAAAAAGTCATCGGTGTTATTTGATGATTTTCTAAAAAATTTAGATTAAATTAAAAGTTTAAATTAAATATTACCGATGGAATCACTGACGGATTGAAAAGTTGTCGGTGATATTTGGAGGTTTCGAAAATTTTTTGATTAAATGAAAATTTAAAATCAAATATTATAGACAGAACTACCGATGGAATGATTAAAAATATTAATATTTAATTATCCCTATATAAAAATTCTGAATAAAAAGCCTAGAATATCTAATTGCACAATAGACTCGTCTCTTTTCTTATTTGTTTTCTTCTTTTTTCCCTATTATGTAAAAAACATCAGTATCCATTTCCTTTTCTTCTCTTCTCTCCTTAATTTTTTCTTTTCTCCTCTATGCTTAGGTATGCCTTTTTCTCCTTTCTTTTTTTTTCTTCTCAATTTTTTAATTAGTATATTTTATGAATTTTTTTTTTCTTCTTAGCTTCACTAGCAACTACATTAAGGTAAGATTTTTTTTCTTTTTCTTTTTTCATATTTTTCACTATATTTTTTTATTTTATTTTTAATTATTTTTGTATTTTTTAATTAGTATATTTTATGAATTTTTTTTTTCTTCTTAGCTTCACTAGCAACTACATTAAGGTAAGATTTTTTTTCTTTTTCTTTTTTCATATTTTTCACTATATTTTTTTATTTTATTTTTAATTATTTTTGTCCTTAATAATTGTATGAATGTTGTTGTAGAATGTTTTTTCATATGAGATCAATTTTTAGCTGATTTATTTATAGGATTTTTAAATTTGCTTCATATGAATTTTTTGAGTTAAATTTATTTGTTGCAAATTTATTTAAGTTGATTTTTTTTTTCACAAGCATTTGAGTATTATAGAGTTGATTTATATTAATTGAATTATTTTATAGTTTTGTAAAATCAAATTTTTTAATATTATCGACAAAATTATATATGGTATTTTGTCGAGGGAAATATTGATGGAATAAAGCGGGTAGTTTTTTTTACTTGCCTTTTCTATCAGTAAATTCATTGGCAATAATATTTTTTATTACCAACGGACTTACTAACGGATAAAAAATTATCGATGCAAGATTCATCGACAGAGCATTTCTATCAGTGATTTCGTTTATAAATTAGTTACCAACAGAATAATAGTTCAAATATCGATAAAAAATTTCATCGGTAAATCTAAAGAATGTGGTAGTGAAGATCAAATAAAATGCAAATGGGACTGTTAAAAGATTTAAAGCTAGATCGGTACGAAAGAAATTCTAGACCTAAATTATTATTTTCAACTACTTGTCATCCATAAACGGATGACCAAATGGAAGTAATGAATATGTACTTAACTAATTTATCGCATATTATCATTCAAAAGAACTTGGAAAGTTAGGAGTGTTTGTTGTTTATTGAGTTTATACATAATAGAAATGTGCATTTTATTATTAATCACTCACTATCTAAATTTTTTTATAGTTTTAATCCACTAACTCCTTTGGACTAGTTGTCTTTACCTATTAATGAAATGTTTAGTTGACATGACCAAAAAATTGATATCTTCTCTCAAGTGCAGTAGTGTCGAAGTAATAAATAACCTAGTAAGACCAGGGTTGAATCATATAGAGGTTAACTATATAATAATAATAATAGTAATAATAAGTTAAAGAGAATTTTAAGATGTGAGATTAATGTGAGGATTAAATAGTGATAAAAATAAATATCAAGGTTAGAGGATTCACTAATAGTATTAAAAATAAATGTAATACAAACTCTTTTTATTACTCAACTAGAAACCACACATAAAGGAGGTTTCAATCGGATGATTTGTCATTATTAGCTTATTATAAATTATTAACACGATCATATTAATTATCTTATTTAAGTAACACCAAACTTTTAAATAATATTAGGAATTCATGATGCTAACTTATGTTAACAACAAATGAAGTTCCTTTCATAGTAAGGACAGATTCGGACTTTTACGTTGTTGTTAAGATTTAGACTTCTAAATAGCATAATTAAGTTTTGCCTTTTACATAAATGTTTTATGCCTATGTCTTATCTTTCCATCCATATAAAGAAGAACTAAATCCAAGTTCTGCAGCTCCAGTTATAATCTAATTACCGAGTAGTGTTCTAGTTTGGACTAAACTAACATATATTTTCTAAGCTTCACCCTCTATTTATCCTTTCAATTTTAGTACTTCAACTCATCAATCAATTCTTTTATTTATGTGATAAGCTTATATTTAGGATGAACATTTACCATGAATTAAAGTATCAGACTTGTTATTATAAAACATGCTTTAGTTAACGAGTTATTGATACTTCAAGTGCAAAATGATGATATAAAAACTTGATAAAAATGCACTTTTAAGTTCTAATCATTAGTCTTGAAGAAAATAAAAAGGTTGAAATGTCAAAGGAACTCTATAAGAGTATTGGAAAACAAATAAAAAAATAAACAATATGCATCTGGAATCAACAAGGGTTATAGGTATGTTTATTTGAATTCGTTGATTGAGTTTGGATGCATATAAGGAAGGAAAAATTTCTATACCATAGGAAATCTAAGTTGCATTCTAGAGGGAATGGTCCATTACAAGTCTTTGAATATATTAATGACAATGTATATGAGTTGAAACTTCTAGGTGAGTACAATGTTAGTGCTATATTTAATGTTTTTAATCATTTTTTATATAAGTGATGATTTAATACTGAATCCTTTTGAGAAGAGAGAGTTAATTAGTTATGCAAGTTTAATTTAAACCTAGTATCTAATTATAAGTATTTCATTCTTATTCAGTTTTGGATTCAAGTTAGTTAGTTATGTGGATTTAATTTAAACCCATTAGTTAATTAGGTTAATTTTTAAGTCATATTATATAAGTAGTTAAAATAAAATAAAATTAAAAAAAAACTTTTGTTGTCATTAATAATTGAACAATATGATTATGTTTCTTCTTTAGATTCTTCACTCAACTTCTAGAACTTATCAAAGATTGCTTTATGGTGTTCTAACCATGTACCTTTGATTCTTGGTTTGAGAAATAATTGGTTAAGGTTATTTGTATGATTTTAATTTTATTGGGTAAGTATTTCAATTCTTGATTGAGGGCTCTAAGATTAGCTTTCTAAGCTAGCATCATCATTAGTATGTCTAATGATTAGTACTTAAAAGTGCATTTTTATCATGGTTTTATATCATGATTTTGCACTTGAAGTATCAATAACTTCTTAACTAAAGCATGTTTTATAATAATATATCTAATAATATAAGATACTTTTAATTTGTGGTAAAT
>NW_011500218.1:140679-172878 GCF_000495115.2 Populus euphratica
TGTTGTTGTTATTATTATTGTTATTTATAATTTGTACAATTAACCTCCCTGTGGTTCGACCCCGATCTTGCCGGGTTATTTATTACTTCGACACTCCTGCACTTGGGAGAAGATAACAATCTTTTCGTCGTGTCATCTAACTTGTGAACAAAGTTTGATAAGTTTTTTTAGTAACTTGAATAGTTTTAGAAAAAAATTTCAACTAAAGAATATCATATTTAAAGCTAAAACTATTACGTTTAGTTCTAGTTTTATTTCTGTTAATCAAAACTCATAATGAAAGGAATTATAGGAATTACTTCTTTATTAATTTTAGTTCAGAAATCTTGTAGAAAAAAAGGGCTGAAAAAGAGTATTTATACACTATTTTTTTAGATTTTAGACTCATCATCACCTTTATTTTTCCACTTATTCTCTTCTTTTTAAGCTTTGTTTTTTCATCAAAGCTTAGGTTCAGTATTTTTTAATAAGATACTCGATTTAATTTCTCTTAATTTGTGGACTTGAATTAAAAATACATCTAAACAAAATGATAGTGTAAAATTCTTAGAAGGCTTATTACAAATATCATATTTGTACAAAGTGAGAAACAATAAAACTTAAAGGACAATAAATTAATCCTTGAAAACAACAATTTTTTAGCCTAATAAAATCTTAAATGCTTTAATAAATAAGTATTCTACACTAGTTTTATTTAACTATAAATTCAATATATCTTTAGTACATAATCAAGTATTATGCTTCAATCTCTTATGGAAGTTTGGATATATGTTTAGTATACATGATAAAATCTTCATGCTTAGATACTAAACTTTTATGAACACTAATTTAATTAATTAATAATATTTGGTCATCAATCAGAAGGCGTTATTTTAATTAGTTTTTTTTATAATTCCTTTTGAAAACTAGATTAATTATTAAAACAAATTTTACCAACTTTAATCTTAAGTTAAATTTAACTTTATCTAGTTTTCTATATTCATGTATGTATTATACTTTTTTGAATCATACAATTAAATCTATAATCTTTGTTTAACTTTTATATCTAGCTTTATGATTTTTTTAATTTTTAGAAGGCTTCTAGATATCTTTTAATAGTATAACCTCTATACTTGTTTTTATGGTCATGTAATTCATTTAATTTTTATACAAAATTATAATGATATGATTCATGATAAAAGGAATAAAATAATATAAAAGGGATTAATAAAATCTTGCATAGTTTCTATACATTTAATTACTAAGGTATTTATATTTTGTGGTTATTTAAGTTTATATTATTTATATTTTGCTTGTTTTTTTAGAAGCCAAATCTTTATTTACATATCTTTGCTATTGTTTATATAGAATTATTATGACTTTAAATCAAGAAACATTTGTTACAACCAATATTGTTTTAACAAGTATTACATTGGCAGGGATTATTCCATCATCATGTACTTTAACACAGTGTACAAAACTTGAAAAGTTTAATGGATTAAGTTAAGATTAAAAATATATTATATTCTATCTAATCACTTTGAATTTGACAAAGTTCGCGACTGAAGAAGTGTCAAAATTTTTAAATAAGAAATTTGACGTATAATTGTGATAGTTGTGAACACATAGAATTATAAAATTATAGCAATTTTATGTGCAATAACCACATCATAAATGGATTATATAATAAATTATATGATGTATATAGTTAAATTAAGAGTGATAAGATATTATGGTAAGCTTTGGATAAAATGTAAAAAGTTGTTAATGAAGATATAAAAAAGTTCAAAGTTGAAAAAATTGTGGATTTTATTATGATCAATTCATGTACATTTATAAGCCAAGTTTGGATATCTTATATGATATCCATGCTAAATTTTTATCTTTAAGTTGGATATCTTATATGATATCCATGCTAAAGTTTTATCTTTAAGTAAATCTTAAATCTTCCAAGTGATTACAATTATTTAAAAATTATCACTATCTTAAAAAATTACCTTAATTATAAGTGCGAAGAAATGGGACTTCAAGACTTTATTCTAAGGATAATGATAGAAAAGATAATAAGTTTTCCAACAAAAAAGCCAACTCTTTTAGTATAGCCTCTAAAGCAAACATTGTGAAATAAGTGGTGAAGTCCCATAATAAATTTAAAATATAAAACTTGTTTTGAAAAGGAAAGAAATTGCAACAAGTTTAATGATAAACAATTCTACAATGGTACTATACATGTGATTAATGATTGCTTAAGCATGGCTTAAATTTCAAAAATAAATGTGTATATTATTATTTTTAAAGTTAACATGATCAACAATTTTGATAATGGTGAGGAGAAACTAATATCATAAGACATGTATACGTTTAAAATATGATATTTTTTACTTACAGGTGGAGTATACTTATACATAAAAAGTCCATTAATTTTAAAAGTATGAGGTGTTGGAAATATCATAATAAAAATAAATTTTGAAAAGTTTCCCACCCTAAACAATATATTTCATGTTGCTAACTAAAAAAAGGCCTCACATTTTTTTTTCAATTTTTTTACTAATTAAAAATTTTTTAGGCCTCACATTTTTTTTTCAATTTTTTTGCTAATTAAAAAATAAATTTTGAAAAGTTTCTCACAATCTTGATCATATATTTAACAGATTAATTTATTTTCACTCAAGTAGCTTTCTTTGTTTTTTTAAAATTAAATTTTATAATTTTTTTTCATTTTATTTTCTACAACATTGTTCTTCTTATGATTCAAGTTATGTATTTGAAAGTTTAATCTAAATTAACTCAAATTATTTTTTCTAATTCTGTTTTAAAATTATTATTTTTAACCAATTTCACCCTTTGGCCTCTCTTTTTTTATTCCTAGATGAATTAAAAAAGTACTTTGAACTGAATTGAAATCTCAGCAGGTTTTGTTATTCAGAATTGCGAATAGACATTCCCCCATGTACCTATCGTATGGAATGAAGGAGATTAAATAAGTAGCCAAATTAAAGCTGAGATGAGCACATTTGCCACGCCAATCAAAAGATCAATTGCATGAATAAATACAAACTACACATTGCAAAGGGTTTCAGACAGTGGATCAAGAACGAAAGTAATGGCAATCTCATAATCATATCAAGTACGAACATTTCTGGAAGCTTACATTTAACATTTCCCATTCTCCAGGAACTACAAGACCTGGTGCAAGAAAATAAGAAAAGGCCATTCATATATGTATATGTTGGCAGAACTAAGCTCACACTATACTAGCACTGAAGCTTCCGCAGATAAGCTTATTTTAAGAGAACAATTACAATGCATAACGACATCTCAAGCATGACCAGCACTGCCCTTGAAGAAAAGCATTATTAAGGCCTATGGAAAGACGTAAAGGCAAAATGTATCTTGATAACATTATGATAACCAAGAAAACGATGCTATCATGATGGAGCACCAAGATAAGAGGCCAGTAGCAGTATGTCATTGAATATTCCACCAGCAGTCACTTGAGCCCCAGCACCAGGTCCGCGAACAATCAGAGGCTGTTCTTTATACCTTGTAGTTGTGAAAGCAATGATGTTATCAGAACCAGCAAGCTGTGCAAAAGGGTGATCTTTCTTGTATCTTCGCAACTCAACAAGCCCTTGTTGACTCTCCGCATCCACCACCCCAACATATCTCAAGACCTTTGGATTTCGTACAAAGGAGAGAACGGAAACAGAAAAAAAAACAATTAAAAATACGTTATATGAAGACAAATATTTAAGAAAACATGCTCCACCTAAACCAACACAAAGTGGCCATGGGATTTTTCTTGCAATTATGGAAGGATGACATATTCAAAAAAATCTTTGATTTCAGAGATCACCGCAGTTCATAAGTACTTGATACTGTTAACACTAATGGATGGATTTTGGCCCTGTGGCACTGACCCTTAAAAATCAGAGGATCAGGGAATAACATCTCAATTTCAGGGCTATGCTTGCCACCAGAAGAACCAGACCAAAAGAATCAAGAGTTTGTGAAATACGTGTTCTTTACCAGACCAAAAGAATCAAGAGTTTGTGAAATACGTGTTCTTTACCCCATTTGATATCCATAATGAACTTCTCTTTACAATTCCCTTTTCCATAAACTTGATTTACGCTACATCACATAACCTGAATCACTTATGAACTATTTCTCTCAGTTTTGGGCCATCAGAAGAACAAAACCTATTATCACGAATGGTTGTGAAAAGAATATACGGACCTTCCTCTATGATCCAATAAATAAATGTCTTTTAGAAAATGTGAACAAGGTTAGCTTTTGAACTGAAAAAAAATTGTTACAAACACAAAAAGTTACAAAAGGTGTGTTTGATAACAAGTTCTGTTGAATGTGGTTTATGGGAACAAATCATAATATAATCAACAAAGTACTAAAGTTAACATAATTTATGGAAAAGTCAAAATATATTTTTTATTTTTACAGTGAATCACGATTTGGCATTACAATGGGGGAAAGCAACCTGCCCCCTTATCACAATGCCTCATATCCATTATTTACCCACGGAAATGGTATACTTTTTCTGTAACATCTACTAAAACTATTTAACTTGTTTGCATGGATGTTTATATAAATGTATGAAACAACATATTATATTCCTTGTTTAAGCATCCACATAGATTCCTATGAATTTGTAGTCTGATAAGTTGGCAATTGAAGAACTCTGTTAAAAAAAGTAAATAGAAACAAGCAGAAACATCTTGAGAGATACTCACATCCCCTGCATCCTCAGCCTCTTGTCTCGCCCTAGCCATTTCATTGTCAAATTGTGGTAACTGCTGCATAAACTCTTCAGCAGTTGCACTAGCCTGAAGCAAAAATTAAAAATATAATGTCAAAGGAAAACTGGTATCGCAAGCCCAGTTTATGATTTACATAACATGAATCTTACTCTCAGTGGTTCAGGGACAAGACTTTGAACAGGGATATCAGACAGCTCCAACTTTAAACCAGATTCTCTTGCAAGAATAATCACCTGTAAAAAGCAGCAGGTTTATGACTGCACTTAACAAACTGAATATACTGTGAGGAACTGACAATTACAATTCACAATCAATACAGTTGCAGTTAGTCAACTATCACATGTCATGTCTTCATACTGACTGCAAGTTGGTGCTGCTGACAACATCAGCATTTAAAAGATTTCCATCCACTGAATTCAGTCAAGGTTTAGTGGCAAGAAGTAACATGGGACACCCATTGACCCAACAATATATTTAACTAATGACTAAGATTCACAAGACTGATTCAATCACTCATGGGACAGAAAGTCATCCATATATATATGAAATCTAAAGAACAAAATCCAATAGATGTAGTTATTTGACAATAAGAGGGCATGAACTAAAAAATTTGACACATTTAATGAGTTATACAGAACCTTTCTGGCAACATCTGTTCCAGATAGATCATCCCTTGGATCAGGTTCAGTATATCCTGCCTGCTTTGCTTCTGCCACTACATTACTAAATGCTCGCGTACCTTTGAAATTGTTGAAGATATAACTCAAAGTTCCACTGTGATAACAAAATAGGGAGAACGCTTGTAAAAGATGTACAGTGAAATTATTTAACATCACTGATACAGATACTTGAAAGAAAAATTGATGGAATTTTATAATATAATATATTCAGAGCCTCTTGAGTGCTCATATTTCTGTCTATTAAGCAAAAACATGTCTCACCTGAAAATTCCTTCAATGCGCAGTATTTTATCCCCAGTTTCAAGGAGACCTCGTAAAGTGCTAATAATTGGAAGGCCAGCTCCAACAGTTGCCTCATAAAAGTAATGTGTATAGGATTGCCTTTGAAGAGCTCTCAGTTTCAAATACTGAATTTATATAGAAGAAAAGATCAAGATGAGATGATGTAGTAGACAAAGACATAAGCAGAGAGATGATGACAAAGGCATGACAAACATAGCAGTAACAAAATGTTCAGCGACTAAAAAATAGTTGATGAGAAGCAAACTTTTCCTTTCAAGTTAATAAGTAGAGAAACCAACCAACTTAATTGATGCAGAAGTTTCATCATCAGGCACCCATATGTAGAGCTACAACTTGAGGAATAAAAAGTGTAGCAAACCTCAAAAACTTTAGTTTAGAAAAAAAAAGGAACAGAGAGAGAAATGTAATCTCTACCAAAGATGGAATAGAAACGTGATGTGCAATAATGAGGAACTAGTTCAAGAAGCAACACTCCAACAACAATATCCCAACATCGTTCATGTTACCTGATCAAGTGGTCCTGAATTTGCCTTCTTGTTTGGGGTGATTACATGAATTCCTCTTCGCAACCAATCATGATAACAACTTGCAACATTAGAGTCTGCTGTACAGTCTACCAAAACAGTATTCGGGAGAAAATGATTTCCATGCACATGTTGCCTGAATTTCTCCAGGTCAGCCACTTCACCTTTATCCTTTACAAGCTCTCTCCATCTTGACAAGTCAATTCCACTGCAGCCAGAAACTAATGAGCTTAATGAATATACAAACATAACTTTACATGACTGTTACCAACAAAGCATTACGGTTGTCCCCAAACAGAAAAAAAAATTATGATCTGTAGAGGTGCAAATCATCCAACCAGATGAATCTGTAGCTCTCAAATTCAAAAACTTTTGGATATTTCTAAACACAAAATCTCAGAGGAAGGGAGTGTGTAAAATATGAATCTCAGTTATATAATCTTAGCAAGGGTTGAGTTCTGCTTCTAGCAATAGTGGGAAATGGGAACAACCGAATGAACTGGGTGTACCAACCCATCCTAAATTTTAGGACAGGTTTAGGTATTGTTAATAAGGTGTGTGATAGTGTTGGATAAAGAAGAAAAAATGTCATGTTTTGGTTTAGAAGCGTGGGAACGCAAACCCACTCCAGTAACAATGCACTTATGCCAACAAATTGAACAACCATGTCAATACAGCAATACCTAGGGACAAATTATCTTCCAGAAGGAATTATCTTGTCCTTTTGTCTCAGGAATTTTAGTTATAAAGCTAAGCCACCAATTCTGAAGAACGGAAAAATAATGCATCTAATGTATGTAATTGGTGTTAGCTTTTGTCAACTTGAGAGGGCTATCATAGTCAATTTTTGTGTTTTGATTGAAAATGAGAACTTGAGTTATTCGAAGTGGATTTTTTTATGATGTCCAATTAAAGATAATGAGCACGACATCTTGTCTATGTAGGACAATTTTTAGGAGTATATTAGTTAAGTATGGTTTTTCTTTTTCCTTTTCCTTTTCTTTTTCTTTTAAATAAAGACTATGAAGGAATAAGTATTATGTAAATCCCAATAGGAATTTCCCTGATTCAACAAATTTGGTATTTTTCATCCCTTTAAGAGAAGACGTTTTGGAAGCCAATTAAAAGGCCCTAATTCTATCGATATGCTAAATGTGTCGAGTGCTTTTGAAAAAGAGTTGCTAAATGAATGAGTTGTTGAGTGCTAATCGAAGAGAGTTTGCAACTCCCTCCCCTCCCTCCAGCATTAAATTAGTTGACAACATAAAGCCTCTTAAACCTCGGAATTCTAGATGCTTGCTCTTCAGGTTTAGGTACGGTCTTTCACTTACAATACATCATATGCAAAGGAAATTGAAGAGAATGATCTTTTGTTTCTTTGTTTATTAGTTTAGCATTTTGGTGCAGAAATTTTAATTATGCTATTTGATGAAAAAAGTGCCACATGCTAACCAATAGTTGTTCATAGGACTTCTGATCACTTTACATCTATGAATTAAACACTTTATTTTTTGTATCAGGAAGAAAGGTAGTCATGTTGCCTTCAACAGGAACTCAGAAAGAAAAGGTAAAGACAGTATCATACGGGCAGGAATCTGATATAATTCATAAGACTTACACATCATTCAGAAGCATTGTTCTCGAGCCAGTGATTCCCATAACACGCAAATCAATGTTAAAATCTTCCTTAAGGACTGCTGCCTGCCAAAAGAAATTTCATAACATGTTCAGACTGATATAGCATTTAGAATAATAACAACACCTAGTTAAAAAAGAATAAAATATATGCATTGCTCCATTAGGTAATGTTCTCAACTCCTGTCTACCCATTTTGCAAGCCACAGCATGGCTTCCAACGTCAAGGGTGCAAGTATCAGTGGTCAGGAACAGTTCTTGGAACCTGATGCTCATTTATTCAAGCTTTACTGAAACCTTTCGGTGCCTAGTTCAGAGGTCATGACATACAGACTTGGGAAATAAAACTTTCATTTATTTTTAATGCAACGGCATGAGAATTCGAGTAATAATAAATCCTAGATTGAACCAGAACTTGAGCATGATTTATGTAAGCAAAAACTTTGGGGAAGGTTGGTTTTTATAGGAAGAAATAAAAAGACCTGTCTATGAAATGCAGTCCTCGTTTAAGTAGAACAAGAAAGAATAAGATAGACCTTCAATAGCATTAAATCTTCTTTTGGTGAAAGTATTGACACACAACATGGTATTTACTGCTTATTTTGCTATGTTGCAAAGTACATTTTGCAACATGATTTGTGTAAGCAAACACTTTGGGGAAGGTTGGTTTTTGTGGGAAGAAATAAAAAGAACTGTCTAGGACCAGTCCTCGTTTAAGTAGAACAAGAAAGAATAAGATAGACCTTCAATAGCATTAAATCTTCTTTTGGTGAAAGTATTGACACACAACATGGTATTTACTGCTTATTTTGCTATGTTGCAAAGTACATTTTGCAACATGATTTGTGTAAGCAAACACTTTGGGGAAGGTTGGTTTTTGTGGGAAGAAATAAAAAGAACTGTCTAGGACCAGTCCTCGTTTAAGTAGAACAAGAAAGAATAAGATAGACCTCCGATAGCCTTAAATCTTCTTTTGGTGAAAGTCACCATCGACACACTATGCAAAGTGCATTTTGGGCACTCATATAGCATCTACTCATCATTAGTAGTACTAGCGTGGGCAAGAAAACACAAAAACAACCTCTAAATGTTGATCGAGCACCACATTCTTATTTAAATAGATGACAGTTGAATGATAAGAAACAGCATTCCCATTGTATTTTACCTCTTACAAATTTTTAAAGTCATGTTACTTTAGATCAACCGCTATTAACTCTATCATAGTCGCAAAAGATAATGGATCCATCAATGTTCACATTCAAACATTAATTATTCCATAATTACTGGCATATGAAAGAAAAATAAAAGATATATCAGCATCCAAATACACACCTGATCTCTAAGCTGGTCTAGTAATGTGGCACCAATCAAACCGGGTCCAATGATTCCCATTGCTATCGTGGTTTTCGAGAGATAAAACCTCGAGTGGACAGCTCTTAAAGCTCTTATACAATCTCCACCCTTGATAACAACTGTAATATTGTATTCAGAGCAACCTTGAGCAATGGCATGGACATTAATATTAGCCTGCATTGCAAAAACATTTCATACTTGTATCAGAAGAAAATAGCAAAAATAAATAAATAAGAAGACATAATATTGAAAGTATAAAGACATTGAGCATCCAGACCCCTCATCGCGATATATATATATATATATATCGAGATGAGGGGTCTGGTTTTACCTTAGCCAGAGCATTAAAAAGAGTTGCACTGACTCCATGTGTGCTAGCCATTTTCTGGCCAACAGCTGCTAAAATGCTACAATTTGGAATGACTGCAACCTGAATAGTGATTTTGAGAAAACAATGAAGTGGGAAAATATGATTCCAATACATCAGAGAATGAAAAAGATAATATGCTCCGCCATTGAGAAAGCAAACTACAGGAATAAAGCTCCAAACCATGAGTCCACATATCAGAGAACAAGCTCAGAAAATGTAGCTGTGACAGTAAATTAAATTGGCATGAAGCAAATTATTATTAGATCAGTGCATAAGACAGGAACAGATCATACTCAAAACAAAAAACCCATATCAGATTTCAAAAGTCCAAGAGCTCAAGTTGTGAAACTGAAATAAGATAATGTTGGCTGTTTTCCAGTATGGTTGTTCTCCAGAGACTAATAGTTTTACCAAAAATGTCATAACACGTGAACTTCCACAATTCCCATAAAATATGATAAACCAAAAACAGATAAAAAGAATTTAAGGGAAAAACTCTAAGACGACAGTGAAATCATAAAGATTCATAGACTTGGTGCTGTTTATGTTGAATTTTAGTTCAATCCAAACAGAACCTGGGAAAGACGTCCTGCATTCAAAGCTTCATGAAATCTAGACTTCAAAGCCTCAGCAACAGCTGCTACTTCCTTCTCAGGTACAGCAAAGCATACAGAATGCTCGCTACTAGCCTGCATGAAATCCAGTCACTTTGCATAAATGTTATCTGAGAAAAACACCAATTGAAACCAGGGGATAAAGAGTACCTGGGATATAACAATGACATTAGCTCCCACATCTTTCACAGCACCAAAAATGGCACTAGCTGTACCAGGAACACCAGCCAGTCCAGTTCTGCCAACGGAAGAGTAAACATAAAATGAGAGAAAAAAATGAATACAACATGAAATCAATGAATACAAAATCACCAAGAAATGCCTCACCCCTCAACATTCACAAGAGCCACATTGTCAATAGTTGCAAAACCTTTGACAGGCGACTCCAATTTCTGGCCATCTTCATTCTCAGCAGGCCGGCAGATCATCGTCCCAGGAGCAGAGAGGTTAAAAACATTCCTTATCAAAATGGGGATATCATATCGCATCACAGGCATAATAGTGCGAGGATGTAAGACATTTGCCCCAAAATAGGACTGCAAATCCACATAAATATAAACTTAGAAACATGCAGTTAGATAGTTCACATTGACAGGTACGAGAAGAGTGGTGAAGTTCACCATTTCCCAGGCCTCTTGGTAAGACAATGTCCTTAGTATTACAGCCTCACTAACTGCAGATGAAAAGGGAAAGGAATCTTTCAGCAATTACAATCCAATCTCATCACTGGTGTCCTCTCAAAAGTTATATGAGGCCATTCTCCACAATCTGAATGGTCTCCACTAGATAGCACAGCAGTAGAGGTAGAACCTTGTACAGGGAAAAAAAAAAAAAACAAGTGTAAATAAACCAAGAACAAACCTTTTCTGGGGTCTGCACTGTATACCCCATCAACATCTGTCCAAATTGTGACTTGGCGAGCCCTCACCAGGGCACCCATTATAGCTGCAGAGAAGTCACTTCCATCCCGCTTCAATGTTGTGGGAATATTTTGTTGCGTACTGGCTATGAAACCAGTCGCAACTATTGTCTTTGATGGATGTCGAGAGAACCATTCTTCAAGTCTTTTTTCAGACTCCGCAAAATCAGGATCAACTTGATTAGAACCAGAGGGATTTACTATAAGCACTTCTCTTGTATCCATCCATTCACAATCTAGCCCGTTCTGCATGAGAAAACAATAACCTAACAATAAATCAGATAAATTGTGAGAATTACAATTGGCAGGTATTCTTCATGGCAATGAGCAAATAACCACTGAACCTTTCTAACAACGTATGACAACATCTGTGCAGACCACAACTCCCCATGTCCTACAACAAAGTCAGAAAAGGACTCGGTTGCATGACCAGCTGCAACAGATGAAAGGTGAAAGCTGTCAGAGGCAATACTGCAGTAGAAAGCCAGATATGACAGGAAAACAGAAAAGCACTTCGTATCAACATGGATTGAAGATAAAAATAAAATAAAGAGTTGCTGAAAAAATATAACAAAATCAGATATTGGAATTCACTAGTTGCATAAGAAAGAAGAGATTTAATCCATTTCAACACTTGATCATATACATGCATGCATGTAAAGAGAGAGCAGTCAGATACCTATGTATATTGCACGAAGCATGGCTTTGAGGTTATTAATATCATGATGCAGCCGGGACAAAAAACTAGCAAGATCATCACCATCAAGAAGATCCATAGCTGTTAATTTGTGCTTTTCAAAAACAGCATCTACAGCAGATACATAGGAACCATCTCGTGATTGCGCCTTGTCTATGAGATCATACATCATATCTGTCACCTTGGACATCGCCGATACAACCACCAATTTCCCCTCTGAGCTATCCTGAACAATAATTTGTGCTACATTCTTAATTCTCTCCCAGCTTCCCACACACGTGCCACCAAACTTATGAACCGACCACATATCACCTTTCGGAAGGTGAAGCTTTTCCTTGGATTCATCCAGCAAAACATCTAAGACACGGAATGCCAAATAACCCCATCGTACCATCAGCTAAAAAGAAGACAGGAAATAAGAGTCTAAACCCAACGTAGAGAAAAGAAGAGGTAACGAACCTCTAACCGAACACGTGACATGGCCGTGCAAAGAGTAAGGCTCCCTTCTTCCCCACTGGGAAACAAAACTACTCCTGAAATAGAAGGAACACAGAAATCTTCAGGAAAATGAGAAGAACCAAAAAACATTAAAAACCCAGAACACAATGATGAACAAATAAATAAAATAAAATTTGAGCATTTAAAGAAGAAGAGAAAAAGAATACAACGTTGTTGAACGCATTTAAAAAAACTTAATAACGTATCAGGAACGAAGAAGAGCAGCATTGTAAAATAATGAGGAAAAATGTACGTATCTGAATTAAAATAAAAACAAGAAAAGGAACCTGGAGAGAGAAGAGCGAGGAGTAAGCGATAAAAGGGAGAAATGAGGAGAAGCAGAGATCTTCTTCTGGTTGCTGAGCTGAGAAAATGTATTTGAAGAAGAGGAGAGAATGCGTGGAGTGTTATTATGGGAGATCGAAGCAGCACAGAGAGCCATTTCTTCTCTTAAGAAAAAGCTTACACTGAATAAAAATGGCTGCACTTTTAATTATTTCTTCTCTGGGTTTTGGTGGCTTTTGCTCTGTGTTGTAAGTATTAGTAGAGGAAAAGGAGACTATGATTGATGACGACGACGACGACGACAATGGCGATGGCGATACATTTTTGAGGCTGATTAGGAGAGGGTCCGCTAGGAGACTCCTAGATGGAACCCAATCATGCTCCAACACGTTATCCGACAAAATATCTCCCTAAAAGGTCACGTGACTTTTCATCCAGCGACGAGGCAGACAGCCCTTGCTTTGAAAAATTTTGAGGTTCTGGTCTCCAAGTACCATTCGTAATTATTTATTGCTTTAAAAAAACAATTAAAACGCTAGGCAAATTCACTGCAGTCCCATTCTTTTCTTCTTCTTCTTCTTTTTTTTTTTTTAATTCAACGCTATGCTATAAAAGCAACTCCATCCAGCAACATGGCGAGTCAAAAATAGAAAAAGTAGTGTTTTTGTTTTTATTTTTTTTGTTTTATTGCTTGTTTTTTTGAAAAGCTAAACAAAATGTTATTTTTACATTTCTAATGTAAAAATGTTATTTCTACATATTTTATAAAAATATCTAAACACATTCATTGCATTAACATCGTTCAACATTTAATTAATATATTTTAATTTAAAAAACTATTGATGTGTAGAAGACATCGTATTCTTTGGACAATGCATGTGACTTCTTTTTGTTGTCTTCTTTTCCTTCCTAGGTGGTGCGTGTAAGCTTATGGTGATCTGTTTATTATTGGTTGGCCTTTATTTTTTTTTATTCATTTCTCTTTTCTAATAATAATAATCATAATAATTGTCATAACCCAGTTTTGGACCTTACCGCAATAAATAAATAAATAAATATTCAAAAAATAATTGTCTCTTCATATTTTGCCGGAAATACACCACATCCACATTTCCATCTTTTTCCTGTAAGGTGGACGATTGCCACAACACTGCATGTGTGCAACAATAATAATAATAATAGTGATGATGATAATAATGATGATGAGACAATAATAATACTACTAGTAGTGATAATATTGACAATAATATTAGTTTATAATAATGATAATGATAATGATAACTATCACACTCGGATATCACTTTTCTAAATTTAACCATCTCTTTATCTTTTAAATTTAAGTACTTAAACACATCAATCAATCCTTTCATTTATGTGACAGGTCTGTATTTAAAATGAACATTTACCATAAATTAAAGGTATTTTATATTATTAGATATGTTATTATAAAACATGTTTTAGTTAAGGAGTTATTGATACTTCAAGTGGAAAATGATGATATAAAACCTTGATACTAATCAAATGCGATATCGATTAGTAATTAAATGTGTATTTTTATCAAGATTTTATATCATCATTTTGCACTTGAAGTATCAATAACTCCTTAACTAAAGCATGTTTTATAATAACATTTCTAATAATATAAGATACCTTTAATTTATAAAAAATATTCATTTTAAATGCAGACCTATCACAAAAATGAAAGGATTGATTGATGAATTTAAGAACTGAAATTGCAAGGACAAAGAGATGATCAAACATAAAAAAGAAATGTCGGTGTAGTCCAAACCAGAACACTGTTAGGTAATTGGATCATATATAGAGCTATAGATCTCAGATTTAAGTCTACTTTATATGGATAAAAAGGTAAGACATAGGGTTACAACTTTCATATGGAGCCCAAGATTTAAAAAGGCTATTTTTAAGTCCAAATTGTAGTAACAACAAAGAAGTCCGAGTATGTCCTCCAGCCCGAACATTGTTCAGTGTTTAGTCTATATCTGGAGTTTTAGAAGTCCAAATGACCTTTATTTTTTTTTTTCTAGAAATCTGAGACAATTTCCTACAACTTTCATGTTTTTAAGTGATTTTAATTTTGACATTATCAATGATGTTTTGGGCAGATAAAAGAAGATAAGGATTGTCACCAAGTCAAGAGTTAGCCACCCACTCATCAATTAGTCATCAAATCAATAGTTTCCAATTTTAGCCTGTCATGCATTTAGGCATCTTGGTCTCCAAATCAAGATCATACTTTTGCTTTCTCTCTTTGTATTTTTATAATGCTTAAGTTTTCTTTTCATTAATATATTGTTTATGCCTTTCATTTTCTTTCCTTTATTTAGTTAGCTTTTATCTTATTTATATTCTTATTTTGTTTATTTATTTTTCTTTCTTTCATTATGTTTAGTTAAGTTTATTATGTTAAGGTGAAAAGCTTACACTAATGGTGTAAGAATAAGTATAGTGTAAACTTAATATGGACTTTAATGTTTGATACTAACATGTTTTGTATTTGCTATCTTATTCACTCTTTAATACTTTGCTTGTTAAATGACTAATCTAGATTTATATTGTATAACATGATACAACAAATACTTGGCACTCTCATAGCCCATACTATATGGTATAACTGACACCTAAGTTATGAAAGGAACTTGATTTGTTTTTAACATAAGTTATAATCATGAATGCCTGACGAGATTTACAAGTATTAACATTAATCGAATAAGATAACTAATGTAATTATGTTAACAATTTATAATCTGATTGGAACCTCCTTTATGTGTGGTTTCTAATTGAATAATAAGAGTTTATACTATACTTGTTTGACATACCATTAGTAGATCCTCTAACCTTGATATTTGTTGTTATCATTGTTTAATTATTACACTAATCTTTCATCTCAAAGTTCTCATCAACTTTTTGTTCTTTTTTATTACTACTACTACTACTACAACAACAACAACAACTACTACTATTATTGTTATTATTATTATTATTGTTATTGCTATTGGTATTGTTGTTGTTACGTTATTTTTATTTATAATTTATACAATTAACCTCTTGTGGTTCAACCCCGGTTTTGCTAGGTTATTTATTACTTCGACACTCCTGCACTTGGGAGAAGATATCAATCTTTTAGTCATGTCAAGTTTTTGGCACCGTTGCCGGGGAGGTAAGTTCTTTTACAAATTATAGTATTTATTTTATTTTATCTTTTCACTTTTCTTATATATAACTTTGTTTCTTTTCTCTTTTTTCTTTGTTTTTTTTGTTTTCTTCTTCCTTTTATTCTATTCCTATACATGTATGAGAGTGTGGTCATGTACATTAAGTGGTAGAATTTGTAGGGTATCCTCATTATTTATGGAAAATATGGCCGAAAAAGATAATTAGTCACTTTATAATGAGAATAATGAGAATAACCGTGCTAGAAAACTTAGAGACCATATGAATCCCATAAGAACAAGTGCACCATCATGCATAATTTTCCCTCCTGAAGCATCTCATTTTAATTTTAAGCTAGACATTATTCAACTTTTACCTTCTTTTCATGGTTTAGATTTGGAAAATCCATACTTGCATTTAAGAGAATTTAAAGAGATCTGCAACACGTATAATGATTCAAATTATGGCATAAATATCATCAGATTAAAGCTTTTTTCTTTTTCATTAAAAGATAAACATAAAACATGGCTATACAATTTGAGACCAGGATCCATTCGTGCTTGGGATGAAATGCAACAATAATTTTTGAAGAAGTTTTTTCCATCTCACAGAACAAACTCTCTCAAAAGATAAATCATCACTTTCATTCAAAAACCAGGAGAAACATTTTATCAATATTTGGATAGATATCGAGACTTGCTTAATACTTGCCCTTATCATAGTTTTGAAACATGGAGATTGATTTTCTATTTTTATGAAGGGTTAACACCTATAGATAGACAAATAGTTGAATTAATATGCAATGGAGTTGTTGAAGATAAAGACCCTGATGAAGTAACGGATTACTTAGATTTGTTGGTTGAAAATGCTTAAAAATAGGACACCACGGGTACTTATGAGGCATCGAGTAAAACTCAACCTTATACATCTAGTGGAGGTATATGCAATCTTAAGGAAGATTATGACCTCCAAGCCAAGTTTGCATCTTTAACTAGAAAAGTCGAGGCATTAAAATTGAAGAGGAGTGGTCAATTAAAATATGTTGAAAACATTATGTGTCAAATATGTGAAACAAATAAACACTCAACCAATGATTATCCAACCATGTATTCTTTTAAGGAATGTTTCCATGAACAAGCCCATTTTTTAAATAGTTTTCAAAGGCCTAACCACAACCCATACTAGCAAACATACAACCCTGGTTGGATAAATTACTCACATTTTAGATGGAAGAGTGACAATGCACTAACTTCACAACCACCATTTCAAACATACCATAATTTTCAAAATTCTCATAGATATGCACCTTCTTATGCTCCACCTTCTAGAAGAAATCTTGAGGAAACATTGTATGCATTTATTAAAAAGCAAGAGACAATCAATACTCAACTTGCTCAAAACATGACAGATTTTAAAGATACTCTTACAAAATTAACATCTGCTTTCAGTTTTCAAAAGAAAGGTAAGTTTTCATCTCAACCACAAGAAAATCCCAAGAGGCAGTATAATGGAAATGCAAGTAGTTCCGGAAGCCAACATATGGATCAGGTCAAATCAGTCACTACTCTTCACAGTGGTAAGATTATTGAAAAACCCACTCTTGAACCTTGTGAGAAAGATGATAAGTCAATTTCTGAGGGTAAGGAAGGGGTTGAATTTGAAAATTACAAAGAAAAGACTGATTCCCCACTAGCACTTCCATTTCTTCATGCCATGACCAAACAAAGAAAAGTTAATCATAACTCTGAAATCTTTAAAACTTTCAAACAGGTAAGGATCAATATACCTTTGTTGGATGCCATTAAACATGTTCCTTCTTATGCTAAATTTTTTAAAGATTGGATTTGAGTCTTCATTTGTGAATCTTTATGCCTTTTGCTTTTATTATTGTGTTTTGTTGTTTCTTATATTTGTTTAAGTGTGTTTTAGGTTTGTTAGTGTTGGTATTTTAGGTGATGTCTTCTATACTCTATCTTTCTATGTTAGGACATTAAGAACAATATCTCGTTTTGGTTGGGGGGAGAGGATAGTAGTTGACAAAAAAAATTAAAATTAAGTAACTGTATTTTCTAGTTCATAAAACATATGCAAAATTATTGTTACTGGGATGGCAGAGTAAATGAGCTCTTTTATTAAAGTGACTCTTGAGACGCATCTTAGTAACCATTCTTAATAAGGTTTATCATAATACTTCTTGAAATATTCAGGTTTACAAACTCTCGTATTATTATCACTTAATTCTGCTTATATACTCATTTAACATGTATTCTTAAACCTTAATTTTCACACATATACACTTTAACATATCATTGTGGGTTACACATTGGATTATTATATTATTTATATTTTTTTGGTTAAAGGTAACAACTAAGGGAAAGGGATAGTATATAATTTAAAAAAATAAAAAAAGAGCAAAAAAAATGATGAGAATAAAAATATAGATAAGTTTGGTTTCGTAGCTTCCCTAACCTAAGCAATTAAGCCCGAAAGGGTGTTTTAACACCTAATAACCTAAAGTCAACTGACTTGAGAGCTATTAACACAATGCTTGTTACATAGATTGAGAAGAAAAGCTTAAGGAAATCAAACATTGCATAATCTACGTATCAGTATCTACAACCCGAGTTACTAAGCTCGTAGGGGTGTCTTAACACCTAATGCTCTAAGACCAATTGGTATAGGAGTCATTAGCCGAAAGCTCGTTACATGGATTAAAGATGCAAATTGTTTTAAGTTAGATGTATATATATTAAAAAAATAAGGAAAAAAGAGAAAAAAAAAATAATAATCCCTACCTAGGGAAGTTAACCTTAAACATTAGAACAAAAATTTTGTTTTCGTCCAAGAAAAGCCTCATAACTATATGTTGATATATTGAGCATAAAAAAAGGTTTATTAATATCTTGTTTAAGAGGTATTGAGCAGATATATAAATTTAATGAGAGTTTGTATATCTGGATAAATTAATGGAAGTTGAATGATAAATACCTTTGTGGAATTTGCAAATTATTTTTCTATTTTAATGCTTTGATTGCTAGGGACTAGTAATAAGCTAGTTGGGGAGTATGATTAATATTAAAAGTGTATTTTTATCAAGGTTTTATATCATCATTTTGCTCTTGAAGTATCAATAACTCCTTAATTAAAGCATGTTTTATAATAATATATCTAATAATATAAGATACCTTTAATTTCTGGTAAATGTTTATTTTAAATGCAGGCCTATCGCATAAATAAAAGGATTGATTGATGAGTTTAAGAATTGAAATTGAAAGGACAAAGAGATGGCCAAACTTAGAAAAAAGATGTGGCTGTAGTCCAAACTGGAACACTATTTGATAATTGGGTCATATCTAGAGGTGTAGATCTCGGATTTAGGTCTACTTTATATAGATGGAAAGGTAAGATATAGGGCTACAACTTTCATTGAGCCTAAGATTTAAAAAAGGCCATTTTCAAGTCTAAATTGTAGCAACAACAAAGAAGTTCGAATATGTTCTGCAACTCGAGCACTATTCAATGTTTGTCTCATATCTAGAGCTCTAGAAGTCCAAATAACCTTTATTTTTTTCCTAGAAAGCTGAGATAATTTTCTATAACTTTCATGTTTTCAAGTGGTTTCAATTCTGACGTTATCCATAATATTTTGGGCAGACAAAAGAAGATAAAGATTGTCAAATATTGAAAAAATTGATAAATTTATGGACTTAATTAAAGAAATATCAAAGTTCAGAGTCAATTTGGGTCAAAATTGAAAGAAATTAAGATCCAAGGACCAAAGTGAATAGGTAATGATACTATGGGGGGTTAATCGATTTTTTTAGAGCTAATTTTGAAAGAATTAAAAGTTAAGGAGTTAATTAAGGACTGAATGGATTAATTTGGAAACCAAAGACTGATTTGTAAATGGCACTGAAATCTAGGGGTTCAATTGCAATTGATCCCGAGGTAAAATAAAAAAAATAATTTCCATGTATAAGGGCCTAAATGTTAAATGTTAAAATATCAAGGGGCAAATTGAAAGGTGGACTTATCCATCTCAAAATGGCATTGTTTCAAAACTATTGTTCTTTCCCTTCCTCACTTGGAATAGAGGAAGCCACCTGCAAAAGAGAAAATACTGGTTGGCCAAGACTCCATCATCTTAATCTAGGCAAGATATAGACCAAATAGTCTACCACAACTCCTAAGTCAATTCTGTCTTCTTTAACCCATGGAACGCCTTTAGTGTCTAGATTAAAGCCCATCACTAATAGTCCAATCATGATAGGATTGTTGGTGTTCTAGTCGTAGAAAAAAACTAACACTCCTTAGCCATGTTTGTTCTCCTTTTAGGAGGGAAGAGTCATGTTGAGGAACAACTAGGGGTTTGGTCCTATAAAAGCTAGATCGCCAAAAAAAGAAGAAAAAGGAGAAGAAAAAAAGAAAGGGGACAGACAAAGAAACATAAAGAGAGAGAGAGAGAAACCAAAGGCATTTTAGGGCTTTCCTTTAAAACTACAACAAGGGAACTTCAGCTTTTCCTTAAAGTAGGTTGTTGATCTGGCCAACCAAACACAAAAAAACAAAGAGAAATAAAGATAAAAATAAATAAATAAAGGGAGTCGGAGAGGAAACACAAAGTGCAAAAGAAGTAAACAAGAGAAACCAAAGAGAAGGACGACCAGAGAGAAACAAAAAAAAGAATAGAAAGGAAGAAATAAGCATTGCCCAATGAATGCACCATCGCCATCAGCTTAATCTCCAGCTACACCAGGTAAGTATTTCATTTTCCCCTTGGTCATTTTAATTACATTGTCTATATTCCAAGCATGCGTCAACAATTCACACACGTCTGCTGCTAAGGCTAGCCGGGTTATTGGCTTGAGGAAAAAAAACAATTGGGATAGGGCTGGGCCTGAGTATCAGACCAATGCCAACCCAATTTCTTTTAGGCTAAGAGTGTTTTTGGTAAAACACACTCTTATGCTATTTCCCTTTTATTTTCACCTTTCTTTATTTTGATATCTAGCCAAAAAAGCCTTTATAGATATCAAAAAATTTGGAATCCTTTTTTATTTATTTGTGAGTTTCTTATATTTTTTTTATTGTTGACTTTATTGTGTATTTGGTTCGTAGATCTTTACTGTGAAATGTAAATCTCGTATGCAATACATGCATGTCGTTCCTTTTTTCTAAAAGAAAAAAAAAAATAAAAATAGTTTTTTCAATCCAAATTTTGCTTATTTATTTACTAGTATCAAAGTTAGGAATATCATAATGTTTAGGTTATGTAAAATTTATCAAGGCTAGAGTTGGAACTATTCATAATCAAATATTCGTTAGCACTAGAGTCAACAATATTATAAGCAGAAAAAAATAAAATAAAACAAATTCTTACTAATTTAGATAAAACCAACAATGCAGCCAGGATGCTTAAGGGGTAATAATATCTTCATTTTCGTGCAACCAATCTTGTACTATAGAATCTCTGTTAATCATTTAGGGTTTTTAGTGATTATAATACTATGTAGTGACTATTTAAACTAGACCTTTCCCATCTAAGAATAAAATGTCAGATATCTGTTTTTTTTCCTTAAAACTTTTAAAGGTCGTCACGATGTCAGGTGCAATAAATACCATAAAAAATTGAATTAAATGTAAAATTAAAAAGAAAAATAAAATTCATAAAAGAATAAAAAATAAAAATAAAAAGAATGAGGACCAAGTATGAAAAAAATTACAAATAAACTCATGAATCCAAGGATAAAATTGAAAAGAAATTAAAATTTCATAAAAGAGCCAAGAATCTAAATTAAAAATCAAAACATTGAGGGTCAAACTTGAAATATCATAAAATAAGAGGGAAAATTGATATAAAAATCAAATGTCAAATGATGCTTTGAAAAAAAAAAAGTAATTTGATACAATTAAAAGGAGGACCAAATATGATAAAGATAATAAATAACACGCCCTCTTATTTTTTGCAAAGGCTACAGATTTTTTAAAGTTGAAGAGATATAACAAAAAAAGAAAAAGAAAACTTGTCACTGGAACTTCCATGTGTATGGAACAGAGGAATACACCTCACCATGAAGGGGGTGGTAAGACGCATTCAACGCCGCCCTTACATGCAATGTTTTTCCAATGAAAGGCAGAGGGTGCAGGCACCTCCCACACGCCAATAGTTTTTTTTTTTTAATTTATTCTATACAAGTACCAAATTGTCCCTGATGCCAAACACTATTAATAAAAAACATAATGAAAAGACCAAAATACATCTCAATCTTGGCTAAAGATTATTTGAGTAAAAAGGCATTTAAGCAACCATATTGTTCTTAGAATCTCGTGTAACTAAGGAAAGTCAACATCTGAAGATATTATTTACATTACATTATACTAATAAAATTTTGAAAAACTCTTTTACCCTATCCAATCTTGTAATATCATATGTGTTTTATATAAAATACAATATTACCTTTAAGTGCATAGTACAAGGCTTAAATTATGAAGGATAGAATGACCAAGACATTTCTTAACTCTATAGTATTTCTCTTCACAATGCAGGGAAAGTTGAGTTTTTTTTTTTTGTGTGTAATAAGTAGGTAGAGAGAGGGGATATAAAGAGGATTATGAAATTTTAGTACCTTTATGAGTATTCAAGTTTGGGTATAGGTTTCCTCTTTTTGGCTTTACAAGTATGTTATTTTTGTATTATAAGATTTATGTGAGCAAGCTACATGTAAATAGGTTAACCATGTTGGCTTTCTTTAAGAAATTTATGATGTATTTAGGAGAGGAACCTTTTCTGAATATATTCAGATCTATTATTCCCTAATTGGGTATGCTAATGAGGTTCGGGTTTTAGCATTATTTTATGCCTTTACTCGTTAGCCTAAAAGTCTTATAAAAAAGATATTTCAAGGAAAAACACACCATGTAAACAAGTAGAGAAAGGAGGGGTGTATGGTGATATTTAAGGGTTAGGTACTTTTATAGGACACAAGAGTTATGGTGGTGTGCTAGTTTCGAGTACCCTTTAGGGTATGAATAACACAAGCTCTAGATTGAACTAAAAATTTGATCGTGCTTTGTTATGGGTTAAATATATTTTTTTCAACAAAAAAATTTATATATAGAATTTTTTGACTTGTTTTTGTAGTTAAAACAATCTAAGTGAAAATAAAAAAAAAATTATGCATACATGTAATCAAATAAATCGAGAACTATTTATATTAATAAATGAAAAAAAAAAATATATGATAACTCCAAAAATAAAGCTAGAAAAATGAAGAGATAAGTGTAGATAGAGATATTTAATCTTGCTAAATAGAACATGTATCGGTTGTTGTTTACTAAATTTATGTATTAAAATAATTTTTTATTCAATCAAACAATAATATAAATAAACATAAACATTAAATTGATTGAATAAAAATAAAGGAAAAACAATACTATGCAAAGTTGTATTTATTAGAAATGTTATTTGAATTCTTTTTAAATAAAGTTCATCCATACAGAAGATTTAAAAAAATTTATAAATGATCAGAAAACCTTTTAAAAAATAAATGCTTAGAAAATAATAATTATTAATTAAAAGAGGCTATCTAAACAAAATAAAAAAGAGAAGGGGTATTAATCTAAATATAAATAATTTAAAAAAATATTAATTTAAAAAATAAAATAAAAAAGAAAAGTTCAAGAGCAACCTAGCCCTCCGAGTGCATTTGTTAGGGGCCACGTAATTGGACCCTTATTTATTTTTTCTACATTTTGGGCTAATGACATGTCATCCACCCTAAATTTGTTTGAGAAAACAAATTAGATAATGCGTTGTCTGATTTTGTTTAGATTCTAGCCACCATAGTGGTTGAAAATTAGGGCTTAATTTTTTTGACCTAAAAGCCTGTTTTCAATTAATTTTTTTATCTAAAATATCTTAGAAACTGTGATGAAACTATATATGGCCTAGAAAAAAAAAACCTTTCTAAAAATTAAAATCAACTCAAAATAAAAATCAACATGAGTTTAGATAACGCATTATTGATAATTTTGGTGGTTTAAATCGATGTTAACGATATTTTTTTTCTTTTAGCTGCTGGAATTCAGTGACCTTTATCTCTCCTTTCTCAATCTAGTACTAATAAATAACAAAAATAAAATTTTGTATTAAAATTGAGTTGAAAAAATATTGAGGTATTGGAATTGTATAATTAGTATTATTTTTAAAATTCAAGGATCAAAGTGTCTTTTTTTTTTAAACTTTTGGCATGTCATTCATTTTTGACGTCTTTTTTATTTTGATTTGTGTTTTTTCAATTCCACCATTGACTAAGAAATTAAAAGTAATTGGCCTTTAAATATGATTAAATCGCTCTAAATTAAACTTTGATGATCAAAATAAATAATTAAAAAATACACAAGGGATATACCATGTTTTGTGTGTGTGATCAATGTTGATATTATAATTAAAATTCCACGTCTTTTTTTTTTTTTTACTTAGAGATTGTTTGGAAACGTGGTCCAACTCATATTTTTTTAAAAATTAATTTTTTTGCTATTTTTTGCTATTTTTAAATTGTTTTAATGTGCTAATTTTAAAAATATTTTTTAAAAAAATAAAAAAATTATTTTAATATATTTTTAAATAAAAAATATTTTAAACCGTGAAAAACTATAATTACAATCCCGAGCAATCACAAGATAAGCAGAGGAGTTGTTATGTGAGCAACGAAAAATAAAACACTATAGAGTATAACATCAACGTCTTAACTTGAGGACATGAGCTGGAGGAGAGGAGTACGTATACGAGGATATATAGGAAACCTGGTCTAACTGTGTTTCATAAGCTGATGCCCATTTCTTATACATTGTTTACTTTTATGTAAGTGTAGGGGATCCCAGATCCAGCAAACGTTTTTGAAGGATAGCTCTAGCGGAGGACTTTGTTAAAACCACTAGGATTTAGGGAGAGACCGCCACTAGGATTTAGGAAGAGAAAGTAGGGTGCAAGTCCTTGTTAAAACCACGAAGAGAAGTACGCCTTCTAGTATGGACTCTAGAAAAGTTACTTCTGGGATATGTTTTTGGAAGTGCAAGGATGTGTCTAGGTTCAGTAAGGGCACTTTCGCTCTCTCCTCGTACAAGCAAGAAGGGACTCAAAATCCTTCATTTTCTATAACACCGGTCCCTATTAAGACCCTTCCTAAAGGATGAAGTCCTGTCCCTCCTCAGCCATCCATTAGGAAGGTTATGAAACGGAGCGACGAGGAAAGGTGTGCTTTGGCCATCCTTTCTCTATGGAGAGAGAATTCTATGCCTATAGTGAACATGTTTGGGGAGAATTAAGTTTTATACACAATATGGACTTGGAACGCTGGAGTGGAAGTAATCTCTCCCATCAAATTAAGTTTTATACACAATAAACACTTTACGTAAGTATCGTTCATTTTTTTTTTTATCTTTCTAGACATTATTTTTGTACTTCTCACATAGTCACGTTTATAGACTTTACAAATATATGCTCTTATTTCCAAGTGCTAGGAAGTTGAGTGGGACCAATCAACTCAGGACTTTTCTACTGTCAGGAAGAGTATCCAGACCTTTCAAGACCTGAAGGAGGCATAGATGCAGATGTTCAACTCTGAAGCTCCCATGAGTTTTGTTAGAAGGTTTTGTAAGAAGAGAATGCCTCAAACCCGAACCTAGAAGATGTTAGAAAAAGTGTAAGGAAGGCCAACCAACAATCTTCGCTTGGTAATAAAAAGTGGAGGAGCTAGGGTTAGCCTTGGCATAGGCTAAATTTGACACGACCAAAAAGTTAATGTCTTTTTCCAAGTATAGGAGCGCTAAAATAATAAATAACCCAGCAAGACCAGACTCGAATCACAAGAAGGATAACTATAATAATAATAATAATAAGTTGAAGAGAACTTTAATGGGATGATTTAAACAAGTATAAAATAATTGTCAACGTTAAAGGATCCAATAATGATATTTCAATATAGTATAAACTCTTTTTATTACTCAATTGAAAATTGTACACAAAAGAGGTTTCAATTGGATTATAAATTATTAACATGATTATATTAGTTATTTTATTCAAATCCTGCTAATACTTGTAAATGTTGTTAGACATTCATGATTATAACTTATGTTAACAATAAATCAAGTTCTTTTCAGAGTACATGTGTCGATTATACCATATGATTGGGCTATGAAAGTGTCAAGTATTTGTTGTACCAAGTGTTATACAACATAAATCAAGATTAACCATTTTACAAACAAAGTATTAAAAGTGAACAAAATAACAAATAGAAAACATGTTAGTATCAAACATTAAAGTCCATATTGAGTTTATACTGCACTTATTCTTACACCATTAGTGTAATCTTTTTACCTTAACAACATAAACTTAATTAAAAATAATAAAAAAGGGAAACATAAATAAACAATATTAAAACATAAATAAAATATAAGTTAACTAAGTAAAGGAAAGGAAATGAAAGACATAAATGACACGACTAAAAGATTGATGTCTTCTCCCAAGTGCAGGAGTGTCGAAGTAATAAATAACCCGGCAAGACCGGGGTCGAACCACAGGGAGGTTAATTGTATAAATTATAAATAACAATAATACAACAACAATAACAATAACAATAACAACAGCAACAATAATAATAATAATAATAATAATAATAATAATAATAATAATAATAATAAAGAAAGAGAAGAAGAAGAAGATGATGAGAACTTGGAGATGGAAAATTAATGTAAGGATTAAACAATAATAATAACAAATGTCAAGGTTAGAGGTTCCACTAATGGTATATCAAACAAGTATAGTATAAACTCTTATTATTGAATTGGAAACCACACACAAAGGAGGTTCCAATCAGATTATATATTGTTAACATGATTACATTAGTCATCTTATTCAATTAATGCTAATACTTGTAAATCTCGTCAAGCATTCATGATTATAACTTATGTTAACAACAAATCAAGTTCCTTTCATAGCTCAGGTGTCGGTTATACCATACATTATGGGCTATGAAAGTGCCAAGCATTTGTTGTACCAAGTGTTATACAACATAAATCAAGATTAATCATTTAACAAGCAAAGTATTAAAGAGTGAACAAGATAACAAATATAAAACATGTTAGTATCAAACATTAAAGTCCATATTAAGTTTACATTATACTTATTCTTACACCATTAGTGTAACCTTTTCACCTTGACATAACTAACTTAGCTAGACATAATGAAAGAAAGCAAAATAGATAAACAAAATAATAACATAAAAGTTAACTAAGTAAAGGAAAGGAAATGAAAGACATAAACTTAATATTAATGAAAGCAAAGCATAAACATTACAAAAAATACAAAGAGAGAAAGGAAGAGCATGATCTTGATCTGGAAACCAAGATGCCTAAATGCATGGCAAATGCCTCCTTTTATAGGCCAAAATTGGGAACTATTGATTTGATGACTAATTGATAAGTGGGTGGCCAACTTTTGACTTGGTGACAATCCTTATCTTCTCTTGTCTGCCCAAAACGTCATTGATAACGTCAAAATTGGAGCCAGGTCCAAACATGAAAGTTGTAGGCAATTGTCTCAGCTTTCTTGTGTAAAAAATTCAGCTCATTTGGACTTCTAGAACTCCAGATATGGCCAAAATACCGAACAGTGCTCGGGCTGGAAGACAGATTCGGGCTTCTTTGTTGTTGCTACAATTTGGACTTGATAATGGCCTTTTTAGATCTTGGGCTCCATATGAAAGTTGTAGGCCTATGTCTTACCTTTCCATCCATATAAATTGGACCTAAATCTGAGATCTGTAGCTCCAGATATGACCCAATTACCGAACAATGTTCTGGTTTGGATTGCACCGACATCTCTTTTCTAAGTTTGGCCATCTCTTTATCCTTGCAATTTAAGTTCTTCAAGTCATCAATCAATCCTTTCATTTATGTGATAGGCCTGCATTAAAAATAGACATTTACCACAAATTAAAGGTATCTTATATTATTAGATACATTATTATAAAACATATTTTAGTTAAGGAGTTATTGATACTTCAAGTGCAAAATGATGATATAAAACCATGATAAAAATGCACTTTTAAGTACTAATCACTTGTTACATGGGTTGAGGAGAAAAGCTTAGGGAAATCAAACATTGCACTATCTACATATCAGTATCTGCGACCCGAGTGACTAAGCTCGTAGGGGTGTCTTAAAACCTAATGCCCTAAGACCAACTCGTCTTGGGAGTCATTAGCCGAAAGCTTGTTACATGGGTTAAAGATGCATGGTGTTTTTAAATTATATGTATATATATTTAAAAAAAAAGAAAAAAAAAGACAAAAATAATAGTCCCAACGCAAGGAAGTTAACCTTAAACATTAGAACAAAAATTTTGTTTTCTCCCAAGAAAGGCCCCATAATTATGTGTTGATATATTGAGCTCAAAAGAAAGGTTTATGAATATCTTGTTAAGAGGTATTGAGCAGGTATATAAATTTAACGAGAGTTTGTTTATCTGAATGGATTAATGGAAGTTAAATGATGAATACCTTGCTTTGTGGAATTTGCAAATTGTTTTTCTATTTTAACGCTTTGATTACTAGGGACTAGTAATAAGCTGGTTGGGGGGTGTGATTAGTATTTAAAAGTGCATTTTTATCATGGTTTTATATCATCATTTTGCACTTAAAGTATCAATAACTCCTTAACTAAAGCATGTTTTATAATAATATATCTAATAATATAAGATACCTTTAATTTGTGGTAAATGTTCATTTTAAATACGGCCACATAAATGAAAGGATTGATTGATTACTTTAAGAACTTAAATTGCAAGGGCAAAAAGATGACCAAAATTAGAAAAGAGATGGTGCAATCCAAACCGGAACACTGTTCGGTAATTGGGTCATATCTGGAGCTATAGATCTCATATTTAGGTCTACTTTATATGGATGGAAAGGTAAGACATAGGCCTACAACTTTCATATGGAGCACAAGATCTAAAAAGGCCATTTTTAATTCCAAATTGTAGCAACAACAAAGAAGTCCGAATCTGTCCTCCAGCCCGAGCACTATTCAGTATTTTGGTCATATCTAGAGTTATCGAAGTCCAAATGAGCTGAATTTTTTACACAAGAAAGCTAAGACAATTGCCTACAACTTTCATGTTTCGAGTAACTCTAATTTTGACGATATCAATGATGTTTTGGGTAGACAAGAGAAGATAAGGATTGTCACCAAGTCAAGAGTTGGCTACCTTGTCACCAAGTCAAGAGTTGGTCACCCACTCATTAATTAGTCATCAAATCAATAGTTCCCAATTTTAGCCTATAAATGGAGGCATTTGCCATGCATTTAGGCATCTTGGTGTCCAGATCAAGATCATGCTCTTGCTTTCTCTCTTTGTATTTTTTGTAATGTTTATGCTTTGCTTTTGATTATGCATCAAAAGTGTCATTAAGTCTTTTATTTTACATATGTATTTATTGTTTTTTATTTGGTTGTTTTTATAATAATTGATGTGTTTTTTAGTAATGAAGTTTGTTTTAATGTTTCGATAGGTTTTTGGAGCTTAAATGAATTAATTCAGAAAATTCAACGTCGGAATTCAGAACAAAGAATTGAAGAGACATTTAGTTGAAGATTGAAGCAAATCTTGGTTCAAATAAGTGCTCCAAATTTGTCCCAAAAATCAATTCTATTCCAATTCTAGAAAAGAATATCATATGATTTATTTCAAGCTCAAACTTGCCTTATGTTGTGTAAAACTGCTGTATAAAGTTAGAGTCAGATTCGTGTCCGAATTTTTTCTGAAATTGTATTGTGTTCTTCTTTATAGATTTCGGTTGTTTAGTTTGTAAAACTTATTATTTCAGTTGGATTCAAGTTCTTTCATGTTTGTTGAAGTGTTCTTATATATAATCATGGTTGGCTAAACTCTTTCTTGGATCCAAATCAAGGATAATGGTGATTGAGGTGAGTTCTTTAGGATATGAATGAATCTTAATGTTTATCTTCTTATTTTCTTCATGAATGATTTATTATTGTAAAGAAATTTTAGAAATCATTTAGGTAATGTTATAATCTTGAATTTTTATGCACAAACTTTAGTTTTGGTATAGAGATTGCTTGATTCAATGTCTTACTTAATATGAAAGTACTTGTTCATTCTTAAGCAATAATCAATCTTCATCTTTCTAATCTTCATTGTAATATCTTCCGATCTAATATCACCATCGTTGATATTAGGTTGAGTTATCTTATATATGTTGAAGAAATCACCAATACATCACCATTAAAATTGATTTGGACCAAGACTTACTTTTTCTTGTCATTTAAAATCTATTTACATTTTTTTTATCTTTAAAAACAAATCCATCAATTATTTTCAACCAAGTTATTGTTAATTTAATTTCTCTTGAGTTTTTTTTTTGTTACTTAGCTTAATTTCCAGATCTAACTCTCTGTGGATATGACCTCGATCTTACCGAGTTAATTGCTACCCTCTCCCCCCAACCAAAACGAGAAATTGTCCTCAAGGTTCGAACACTGACAAACCTGAAACACACTGAAACAAATATAAGAAACAACAAAACATAATAATAAAACCAAAAGACACAAAGATTCACAAATGAAGGCTCAAATCTAATTTAAGCTTTTTACAGCTTTCCTTAGATGATCAATTTATACGACTCATAGAGGGATCAATTACAGGAATGAAAGATTGTAGTTGGTCAATCAATTGTTCAGCAGTAATAGTAGAGATTATGATTTGTCGTGCAGAAGATGTTAGAAATTCATGTTCCACAGCATGATCAAGAAAAGATAACAACTTATCATAATAACCATTAACATTTAATAGACTTATGGATTTATGGTGAATGTGCAGTTGGGCCTAAGAGGAAATATGAAAGATCTCTTCTAATGTGCCTAGACCACCTAGTAAAGCAATGAAGGCATCAACATGGTTAAACATTGCATTCATTCGAGCCAACATTGTGGAGACCTGAAGTTCCTCTCCAATTGTTTTTCTAATGATGTCCCCTTGTGTTAAAGCTTCGGGGATGACCCCCAAAACTCGACTACCTTCTAAAAATACAGGTATTGACACACCTCCCATTAACCCAAGACTGCCTCCCGCATATACTAAATGAATCTTTCTCTCAGCTAGCACCTGACCAAGATGATTTGCTGATTCTAAAAACTCCTTTTCTTTCCCAGGACTAGATCCACCAAAAACACAAATACTTTTTATTTGATGACTTGAGGAACTTGCCATTTCTACACACTTCTATATTTCATGAATGTATAGGTTGAGTAGAAATGAAAGGAAGGAAGAGAGGATTTTATAGATGAGAAATTGAAAAGGCAATCATACCACCTATATGTAGGCCAACTAGAGTCTCACTCACTCTCTCTCTCTCTCTCTTTATTTATTTATTTTTGAAAAAAGCATGTGTATGTACAGGTTAAACGTCCAAGAACAGCTTAAACACCCTCTATGGGTCGGGGATAGGCTTCCCATCTAGTTTTCTTAAAAACTGGAAAATAGGGTCTTTTTTAGTCAGATTCCCATGACTAAATCGATCATGTTCTTTATGAAAATGGGGTCATAAATCATGAATTGCACGATACACATCTCCACTAGGATGCGTCTCAAGAGTTAATAGAAGATTATCTAAAGACTCCTTACTCAGGCCATCCTTAATGAATTGTATTTTATCTTCATGATTTATAGATACCATTCCTAAAGAACAACATTGTGCATTACAAGTCCACTTGGCACATCAATGACAAACTTTCAGTCGTTTTACACAATGTTTCTTTGCAAAAGTGCTTTTACCTGTTCCAAGCATGTGTGAAATGAAGGAATTAGAGGACTCACCTGATAATCGGACCTTTGCTTCAATCAACCAATGAATATCTTCATGAATTCCATGATTCATTAACAACATCAATCTTGCACATCTAGCATGGTAAATTTTTGTAATCGCATTCTGAGGTAGAGCGGGAAAATACTTTTTAAATTTTTCAAGATTAGTGTTCATTTTCAAATGAGAATTGGAAGAGAGATTTAAAGAGTTGCACAAATATATACATAGATATCAGTTATTATGAGAAACTAAAAGAATCGACTTAAGTCATGGAGTATCGTTGTCCACCATTTGACCGGGGTGAGAGAAACTAGCAAAAATCACTAAAAAAGAAACACAAAAACAATATGAGAAAAACAAAATAATAACCTTTATCTACAAGATCATTCAAACTAGTTGATTCATTTTCACTAGAAAAATTATCAAAATAAGCTTTCAAACGATGTCCATTTTCCTTAAAAACATTGTCATTCATTGAATTCTCAATATCACAAGCCCCATAAGGATTG
>NW_011500218.1:172909-250261 GCF_000495115.2 Populus euphratica
GGATTGCTTCATCTTAATCTTAGCTCTCTAGGGAATAAATGGAGTTGAGAATTATAAAACAACTTTTTGACTAGTAGTAACTTTTTGACAATTTTCACAAGTTTTGCAAAATACATGCGTGTTCTTAAACATGGTGGGCTAATAAAATCCATTTTGAAATATTTTTACGGCTGTCATTTTTTACGAAAAATAACTCCCACATGCTTCAGAATGATAGAGTTTAATGACACTACTTACCTCATTGTCAAGAATGAATCTTTGAAATATTTGATCAGGACAATATTTAAATAAATTAGGATCATCCCAATAAAAGTTCTTCACTTCGTTCAAAAACTTTGTCTTGGATACTCCAATCAGTTGGCAAATCTCCTAAAGTAAGAAAATTGATATTTTTGTCATAGCAAGGCATTGGACTAAGAGAAAGTAAGGATTCGTTAGGAAAATAATCATCGATTGGTGTGATGTCAGATGTCGAATTTGTTGTCACTTTTGACAAAAGATTCGCATCAACATTTTCGTTGTGTTTTTCATTTGTGATTTCTTTCTCAAAATAAATCATTTGCAAATCTTCAGATTCATCCAACTCATTTTTACTTAAAGTAGATTCAAGTTGATCATAAACTAATTCGTCAATATGATCTACTTCTTGTAAATCATTATCATCTCCAGGTTGCTTGTAAATGTTGAAAATATTCATCTCTAATGTCATGTTTCCAAATGATAGCTTCATCAGTCCATTCCTACAATTAATCAATGCGTTAGAAGTTGCAAGAAACGGACGTCCTAAAATAATAAGAAATGAATTACATGCTTCAACAAGTTTTGTGTCTAAGATAACAAAATCCACAAGATAAATGAATTTATCGACTTGTACTAACACATCTTCGACTATTCCTCTAGGCACTTTTATAGATCTATCGGCAAGTAAAAGAGTTACCACAAATTAAAGGTATCTTATATTATTATAAAACATGTTTTAGTTAAGGAATTATTGATACTTCAAGTGCAAAATGATGACATAAAACCTTGATAAAAATGCACTTTTAAATACTAATCAGTATGGATGTTAGCTTTTTAATGCCAATGGAATCACTTTATTTTGACCTCTAAAGCTCATGCTTTGCACAAAACATAGACTGAAGGTCAAATCTGCCAATTACCTCAAATTTACTCTTTTTTGCATCTTTCATCCAAAAATGCCTTCAAAACATACAAAAAGGAATATCAAGGCATTTTATATATAAAACATAGGCAAAACACCAGTTAAATGTGGGTGAAACTATTGAATAATATGGTTGCATCACTTCATAGTGCACAGATCTTTTAAAAATTTAGCATAAGAAGGAACCTGTTTAATAGCATTCAGTAAAGGTATATTGATTCTTACCTGTTTGAATGTTTCAAAGATTTTAGAGTTGTGATTGACTTTCTTTTGTTTGGTCATGGCATCAGGAAATGGAAATGTTGACGAGGAATCAGTCTTTTCTTTATAATTTTTAGATTTAACCCCTTCCTTACCTTCAAAGATTGACTTATCATCTTTCTCACAAGGTTCAAGAGTGGATTTTTCGATAACCTTACCACTACGAAGAGTAGTGACTGATTTGACTTGAACCGTGTGTTGATTTCCGGAACTACTTGCATTTATATTGTATTGCCCCTTGATATTTTTTTTGTGGTTGAGATGGAAACTTACCTTTCTCTTAGAAACTAAGAGCAGATATCAATTTTGCAAGAGTATCTTTAAAATCTGTCATGTTTTGAGCAAGTTGAGTATTAATTGTCTCTTGCTTTTCAAAAAATGATGCAATGTTTCCTCAATATTTCTTTTAAGAGGTGGAGCATAAGGGGTTGCATATCCATGAAAATTTTGGAAATTATAGTGTGCTTGAAATGATGGCTGTGAAGTTTGTGTATTATTATTATCACTCTTTCAACTGAAATTTGGGTTATTTCTCCAACCAGGGTTATATGCTTGCGAGTATGGGTTATGATTGAGCCTTTGAAAACTGTTTAAAGCATAGGCTTATTCATGCAGACATTGCTTAAAAGAAGGTAGGGTTGGACAATCATTGGTTGCATGTTCATTGGTGTCGCATGTGTGCGGCATCGTAGTGATCGTCCACCATCTAGGAAAAAAAGATGGAAATGTGGATGTATTTTCTGGCAAATTATGAAGAAACAATGAATATGTCTCTTATTCATAAAAAAAATAATTAGGAGTTGTCACTTAGTATTCTGGTTACTAGAAACCCTAACTGGTCTTAGAGATTAGGTATGGAGATTGGTTGCCTAAAGGTAAGGCATTAGCACCCCAAATATATCTTACCTATGGTAGACTGCATTGTTTTGTCTGTTAAAATCTAACATCTTGTTTTGTGGTTTTTTAATTTTTGGTTTGTCTAAGGTTCAAGACAAGCCCTCCTCAACAAGGAGGTTCTTATCTTAAAATACGGTTGAACCTAACCGTTCTATTATCAAAAAAATAAATTAAATATCTGGAATACGCATTACGTGTAATGTCCTACCTCGGATATGAAATGACAAACAAAATAAATTTTTTGTGGTTTTTGAAATTTTGACTAATGTTCTCTTGACTTTAATAAACCAGTTATTAAAGCCAAAATGTATGCTAAAATATTGTTTTTGGTGTATGAAAAATATAATATGATTTTTTTTAGCTTTAAGACATTTGGCCGCATGCACAAAAATATTTTTTTTAATTTTTTTGTATTTTTTGAAAGTTTTGACAAAAATCAGGTATTTTAATACCAAATAAGTATTTTTATGACATAAAACTACTGCCCGATATTAATCAAAATTACATAAGAAAAATATGTGGAAAAATTAGAAAGATTCTAAAACAAGCATTTGATTTTTTTTTTTAAAAATGGGCTAGGTCAGGCCCAAACACATGGATTGGGTCGAACCTGGCCCAACTAGGCTGGGCTCGACCCAGCCCATAATAGCTAGTTATTGTGCATAAGCATAGTAACTAGCTTCTCCCCTACTGCAGATGTGCATTGTGCACATCTTGCATGGCAGAGGAAGAAATGAAGGAAGAACAAAGGGGCGAAGGTCTTACCTGGAGTGGTAGGGACACTGGCGGTGGAGGCACAATGGCCGGTAGTTTCTCCTCCTCCTCTCCCCTATTTCTTTCTCTTTTTCTCTTCTCCTTTTTTCTTCTGTATATTCCCTTCTCCCTCTCAATCTACCCTTTCTCTCTCTCGGTTTCAGCTGTCTTCCTCTCCCTCTTCTTCTCTTTTTTTTCTTCCTTCTCAATTTTTTTGTCCTTTTTTCAATTCCCTTCCCTATTTTTATAGGCAAAAACAGGTGGAGGCAAATGTGGCTGGGGCGACCATTATATTGCCGCCCCTCCACCGCCTCTTTAACACGTGGAAAGGGTGACAAGTCGGTGTCTTTTTGAAGTCATCAGGGGGAGGGAAGTCGGTGAGAAACAGAGGATAAAAACAAAATTTTCTTCCCCTGTTCTCTGTGTGTCCAAGGGATGAAGATGATGGTGCCGTTCAAAATGACACCGTTTTGAGTTTTCCTTTTTTTTTTAATAAATAGTGAATGAAATAACACCGTTTTGGTCAAAACGCACCGTTTCATTTAAATAGAAACGTGACAAAAACTTGTTAAGTTTCACTTTGGTCCTCAATTTCTAATTTTATCAATCAAGTCCTAAATTGCAATTTTGATTTAAAAATTAATGCAATTGCATCCCTGCCAAAATCCAACAGCGGCCCTGTAGTTGACTGCCTTTTTCATTTTGGTCTTTGGTCTATAAATTATGCAATTTGACCCTCAATTGAGCAATAAACTTCTAATTTCTTTAATTGGGCCCTTAACCAATTTTAATTTCAGCCCGTCTACTTGTGCGCCTTTTCCATTTTCATCCTTGGTTTCAGATTTCTTCAATAAAGTCCCTAATTAGCCATTAAACTTTAGTATTTATGCAATTAAGCCCCTAATTTGAACAAATTAACTTCTAAAAATTATAATTGGACCCCAAAACTTTAATTTCTTCCAATTAAAGCCTAAATTAACTCCAAAATCAATTTTTCTTACAATCAAACTCTCCATAAATTCAATTAAACCTTTAATAAAATTAATTGAGTCCATAAACATCTAATTTTAGGCTTTTCTTACTCAAATTAAATTTTCTTTGTCAACAGGGTTGTCATTAGTTAATAAAATACTGTCAAATTTTAATTTTTGTATTTTTTAACCTTCTCAATCAATTTTTACCCATTTTTTAGGATACGCTGACATCAATTTTTTTCACTGTTCATATTTTTGATAATATTTTTTATATTTTATTATTTTTTATGGGGGCCCAAAAATGGGTTATGATAGACTGAGACTCCTTTCGCCAATCCCCTCTAATCAGAATCAAAATCTGGTATGGTTGGGGTAAACTAAGATTTATTTTGCTAATCCCCTTTAACCAAAATCAAAATCTTGTTTGGTTGGGCTAAACTGAGATTCCTTTCACCAATCTCCTTTAAACAGAACCAAAAGTCTAGTGTGGTTAAGATAGACTGAGATTCCTTTCGCTAATCCCCTCTAACCAGAACCAACATTTTATGTGTTTCTTAAAGAAAAATAGTTTGTTTTCACGGGCGACCTGCCCTACACTCACACTTACCCTTGTCTATTTTCAAGGGTGACTTGCCCACACCTACTCAAAATGGTCTATTTTCATAGGTGACCTGCCCAAGTAGAAAAAGAAAAAGTGGTCTTGTTGTAATGGATGACCTACCCAGGTGAAGGAATGGTCTCATTGGAATGAGTGATCTTCCCAGATAAAAAAACATGGAGAATTGTAGTCGAGTTGTAATGGGTGACCAACCCAAAATGGAAAAAAGAAAAGAATGGTCGTGTTGTAATGGGTGACCTACCTAAGTGGAAGAATGGTCGTATTGTAATAGGTGACTTACCCAGATAAAAACATGGAGAAATGTGGTCGAGTTGTAATGGGTGACCTATCTAAAAATAATAATAAAAAAAAAAAACAGAATGGTCGTGTTGTAATGGGTGACCTACCCAAGTAGAGGAATGATCGTGTTGTAATAGGTGACCTACCCAGATAAAAATATGGAGAAATATGGTCGAGTTGTAATGGGTGACCTACCTAAAAATGAAAAAGAAAAGAATGGTCGTGTTGTAATGGGTGACCTATCTAAGTCGAGGAATGGTCATGTTGTAATGGGTGACCTACCCAAATAAAAAATATAGAGAATGTGGTTGAGTTGTAATGGGTGTGACCTACCGAAAATGAAAAAAAGAAAAGAATGGTTGTGTTGTAATGGGTGACCTACTCAAGTGGAGGAATGGTCGTGTTATAATGAGTGACCTACCTAGATAAAAAATATGGAGAATATGGTTGAGTCGTAATGGGTGACCTACCTAAAATGAAAAATGGAAAGAATGGTCGTGTTGTGACCTACCTAAGTGGAGGAATGGTCGTATTGTAATGGGTGACCTATCTAGATAAAAATATGGAGATATGTGGTCGAGTTGTAATAGGTGACCTACCTAAAATGAAAAAAAGGAAAGAATGGTCATGTTGTAATTGGTGACCTACCCAAGTGGAGGAATGGTCACATTGTAATGGGTGACCTACCTAGATAAAAATATGGAGAATGTGGTCGAGTTGTAATGGGTGACCTACCCAAAATGGATGGTGAGGGCTCAAAGGTGATTACTAGGGAGTAGTAATAAGCTAGTTGGGGGGTGTGATTAGTACTTAAAAGTGTATTTTTATCAAGGTTTTATATTATTATTTTGCACTTGAAGTATCAATAACTCAACTAAAACTTGTTTTATAATAGCGTATCTAATAATAGAATATACCTTTAATTTATGGTAAATGTTCATTTCAAATACAGGCCTATCATATAAATAAAATGATTGATTGATGAATTTAAGAACTAAAATTGAAAGAACAAAGAGATGGCCAAATTTAGAAAAGAGATGCCGGTGTAGTCCAAACCAGAACAATGTTCGGTAAGTGGGTCATATCTGGAGCTGTAGATCTCAGATTTAGGTCTACTTTATATGCATGGAAAGGTAAGACATTGGCCTACAACTTTCATATGGAACAGAAGATCTAAAAAGGCCATTTTCAAGTCCAAATTAGAGCAACAACAAAGAGGTCCGAATCTGTCCTCCAGCCCGAGCACTGTTCAGTGTTTGGCCCATATCTGAAGTTCTAGAAGTCCAAATGATCTGAATTTTTTACACAAGAAATTTAAGAGAATTTCCTATAACTTTTATATTTCCAAGTGGTTTAATTTTGACATTATCAATGATATTTTTGGCAGACAAGAGAAGATAAGGATTGTCACCATGTCAAGAGTTGGTCACCCACTCATCAATTAGTCATCAAATCAATAGTTCCCAATTTTGGCCTATAAAAGGAGGCATTTGCCATGTATTTAGGCATCTTGGTTTTCATATCAACATCATGCTCTTATTTTCTCTGTTTGTATTTTTTGTAATGTTTATGCTTTACTTTCATTAATATCAAGTTTATGCCTTTCATTTCCTTTCCTTTACTTAACGTTTATTTTATTTATGTTTCTATTTCTTTTATTTCTTTTTCTTTCTTTCATTAGGTTTAGTTAAGCTTATTATGTCAAGGTGAAAAGGTTACACTAATGGTGTAAAAATAAGTGTAGTGTAAACTTAATATGGACTTTAATGTTTGATACTAACATATTTTGTATTTGTTATCTTGTTCACTCTTTAATACTTTGCTTGTTAAATGACTAATCTTGATTTATATTGTATAACACTTGGGACAACAAATGCTTGGCACTTTCATAGCCCATACTGTGTGGTATAACCAACACCTGAGCTATGAAAGGAACTTGATTTGTTGTTAACATAAGTTATAATCATGAATGCTTGATGAGATTTACAAGTATTATCATTAATCGAATAAGATAACTAATATAATCATGTTAACAATCTATAATCTAATTGGAACCTCCTTTGTTTGTGGTTTCCAATTGAATACTAAGAGTTTATACTATACTTGTTTGACATACCATTAGTGGATCCTCTAACCTTGAGATTTATTGTTATTATTGTTTAATCCTTACTTTAATATTTCATCTCGAAGTTCTCATCATCATCTTCTTCTTCTTCTCCTTCTTTTTCTTTATTATTATAATTACTATTATAATTACTACTACTACTACTACTACTACTACTACGACTATTATTACTATTACTATTACTATTACTATTACTATTACTATTACTATTACTAGTATTATTATTATTATTATTATTATTATTATTATTATTATTATTATTGTTATTTATAATTTGTACAATTAACCTCCCTATGGTTCGACCCTGGTTTTGCCGGGTTATTTATTACTTCGACACTCCTACACTTGGGAGAAGACATCAATCTTTTGGTCATGTCAAGTTTTTGGTGTTGTTGCCAGGGAGGTAAGTTCTTGTATAAATTATAGTATTTATTTTATTTTATTTTTCACTTCTCTTGTATATAACTTTGTTTCTTTGTTCTTGTTTCTTCTTTTTTTGTTTTCTTCCTCCTTTTATTCTATTCCTACACGTGCATGAGAGTGTGATCATGTACATTAAGTGGTAGACTTTGTAGGGTATCCTCATCATTTTTAGAAAATATGGCCGAAGAAGATAATCACTCACTTTATAATGAGAATCATGAGAATAACGGTGTTAGAACACTTAGAGAGCACATGAATCCCACGAGAATAAGTGGACCATCATGCATAGTTTTTCCTCCTGATGCATCTCATTTTAATTTTAAGCCAGACATTATTCAACTTTTACCTTCTTTTCATGGCTTAGAATTGGAAAATCCATACTTTCATTTAAGAGAATTTGAGGAGGTCTGCAACACATATAATGATTCAAATTGTAGCATGAACACCATCAAATTAAAGCGTTTTCCTTTTTCATTAAAAGATAAAGCTAAAACATGGCTACAAAATTTGAGATCAGGATCCATTCGTGCTTGGGATGAAATGTAACAGTAGTTTTTAAAGAAGTTTTTCCCATCTCGCAAAACAAACTCTTTCAAAAGACAAATCACCACTTTCACTCAAAAACCAAGAGAAAGATTTTACCAAAGTTGGGATAGGTATCACGACTTGCTTAATACTTGCCCTCATCATGGTTTTGAAACATGAAGATTGGTTTCACACCTAGAAGAAACATTTTACAAATGTTGGGATAGGTATCGAGACTTGCTTAGTACTTGCCCTCATCATGGTTTTGAAACATGGAGATTGGTTTCACATTTCTATGAAGGGTTAACACCTAAAGATAGGCAAATGGTTGAATTGATGTGCAATGGAACTTTTGAAGATAAAGACCCTGATGAAGCAATGGAGTACTTAGAGTTGTTAGCTAAAAATGCTCAAAATTGGGACACCACGGGTACTTATAAGGCACCGAGTAAAACTCAACCTCATACATCTAGTGGAGGTATGTACAACCTTAGGGAAGATCATGACCTCCAAACCAAGTTTGCATCTTTAGCTAGAAAAGTCGAGGTACTAGAATTGAAAAAGAGTGGTCAATTAAAATCTGTTGAAAACATTGTGTCAAATATGTGAAACAAATGAACACTCAACCAATAATTGTCCAACCTTGCCTTTTGTTAAGGAATGTCTCCATGAACAAGCCCATGCTTTAAACAGTTTCCAAAGGGCGAACCACAACCCATACTCGCAAACATACAACCCTAGGTGGAGAAATCACCCAAATTTCAGTTGAAAGAGTGATAATAACAATGTACAAACTTCATAACCACCGTTTCAAGCACACCATAATTTTTAAAATTCTTATGGATATGCACCTCCTTATGCTCCACCTCCTAAAAGAAATCTTGAGGAAACATTGCATGCATTCATTGAAAAGCAAGAGATAATCAATACTCAACTTGCTCAAAGCATAACAGATTTTAAAGATACTCTTGCAAAATTCACATCTGCTTTTAGTTTTCAAGAGAAAAGTAAGTTTCCATCTCAACCACAACAAAATCCTAAAGGGCAATACAATGCAAATGCAAGTAGTTCCGGAAGCCAACACATATATCAAGTCAAATCAATCACTACTCTTCGTAGTGATAAGGTTATTGAAAAACCCACTCTTGAACCTTGTGAGAAAGATGATGAGTCAATCTTTGAGGGTAAGGAAGGAAGGGGTTCAATCTAAAATTTGCAAAGAAAAGACTGATTCCCCACCAGCACTTCCATTTCCTCATACCATGACCAAACAAAGGAAAGTCAATCACAACTCTAAAATCTTTGAAACTTTCAAACAAGTAATGATCAATATACCTTTGTTGGATGCTATTAAGCAGGTTCCTTCTTATGCTAAATTTTTGAAAGATCTATGCACTGTGAAGAGGAAACTAAATGTGAAAAAGAAAGCCTTTTTAGCCGAATAAGTAAGTGTCATTCTTTAGAACAATAATGCTTTGAAATATAAAGACCCTGGTTGTCCTATAATTTCTTGCTATATTAGAGAACATAAAATTAAAAGAGCCTTACTTGATCTTGGAGCTAGTGTGAATTTACTTCCATATTCAGTTTTTCAAAGCCTCAATCTAGGTGAGTTAAAACTAACTTTTGTAACTCTTTTACTTGCCGATAGATCTGTAAAAGTACCTAGAGGAATAGTCGAAGATGTGTTAGTATAAGTCGATAAATTCATTTATCCTATGGATTTAATTATCTTGAACACACAACCTGTTGAAGCATGTAATTCATTTCCTGTTATTTTAGAACGCTTGTTTCTTGTAACTTCTAATGCATTGATTAATTGTAGGAATGGACTGATGAAGCTATCATTTGGAAACATGACATTAGAGATGAATATTTTCAACATTTGCAAGCAACCTGGAGATGATAATAATTTACAAGAAGTAGATCATATTGACAAATTAGTTTATGATCAACTTGAAGCTACTTTAAATAAAAATGAGTTGGATGAATTTGAAGATTTGCAAATGATTTATTCTGAGGAAGAAATCACGGAAGAAAAATACACCGAAAATATTGATATGGATCTTTTGTCAAAAGTGACAACAAATTCGACATCTGACATCACACCAATAGATGATTACTTTCCTAACGAATCCTTGCTTTCTCTTAGTCTAATGCCTTGGTATGATAAAAATATCAATTTTCTTGCTTTAAAAGATTTGTCAGCTGATTGGAGTACTAAAGACAAAGAAAAGTTTTTGAACAAAGTGAAGAACTTTTATTGGGATAACCCTTATTTATTCAAATATTGTCCTGATCAAATATTTCGAAGATGCATTCCCGACAATGAGGTAAGCAGTGTCATTAAATTTTGTCATTCTAAGGCATGTAGAGGTCATTTCTTATCAAGAAAGACAACTGCAAAAATCTTGCAAAGTGAATTTTACTGGCCCACCATGTTCAAGGACTCACATGCATTCTGCAAGTCTTGTGAAAATTTTCAAAAGTTGGGATCTATTTCAGAACGTCACATGATGCCTTTAAATCCTATTCTTGTTGTTAAGATCTTTGACTGCTACGGTATAGATTTCATGGATCCATTTTTTCCATCATTTGGTTTCTTGTACATATTAGTCGTAGTAGATTACATTTCAAAATTGATAAAGGCAATTCCAAGTCGAAATAATGATCACAAAACAGTGATAAAGTTTTTGAAAGAAAATATTTGAAGTCGATTTGGAATCCCTCAAGCCATAATAAGTGATGGTGGAACACATTTCTGCAACAAGCCATTTGAGTCTTTGATGAAGAAATATGAAATCACACACAAAGTTGCCACCCCTTATCACCTTCAAACAAGTGGACAAGTAAAGCTTGCTAATAGGGAGATCAAACACATTTTGGAGAAAACAATGAACCCCAATGGGAAAGATTGGTCTTTAAGACTTAATGATGCACTTTTAGGCTTATGGAACTGCTTATAAAACATCATTAGATATGTCACCTTATAGACTAGTCTATGGAAAACCTTGTCACTTGCCTATGGAACTTGAACATAAAGCTTATTGGGCTATTAAAGCTTTCAATTCAAATCTGGATGATGCTAGTCAACTGCGAAAATTACAAATAAATGAGCTTGAGGAAATAAGAAATGATGTATATGAAAATTCAAGAATTCATAAAGAAGGAATCAAAGAGTTTCATGACAAGAATATTATGAGAAAAACATTTAATGTTGGTCAAAAAGTCTTACTTTATAATTCTTGACTCCATTTATTTCCTGAAAAACTAAGATCAAGATGGAGCGATCCTTTTATTATGAAACATGTGTACCCATATGGGGCTTGTGATATCGAGAATCCAAACAATGTCAATGTTTTCAAGGTAAATAGACATCATTTGAAAGTTTACTTTAACAATTTTTCAATTGAAAATGACTCTATTGAATTAAGTGATCCTGTATATAAAGATTGATTTTTTTTTTCTTTCATATTGTTTTTGTGTTTCTTTTTTAGTGATTTTTGCTAGCTTCTCTCACCTCGGTCAAATGGCGAACAACAATACTTTGTGACTTAAATTGATTCTTTCATTTTCTTATAATAACTGATATATGTGTATATATTTGTGCAATTCTATGAATCTCTCTTCCAATTCTCACTTGAAAATGAACACTAATCTTGAAAAAATTGAAAAAGTATTTTCCTACTCTACCTCAGAATACGATTACAAAACTTTACCATGCTAGATATACAAGATTGAGGTTGTTAATGAATCATGGAATTCTTGAAGATATTCACTAGTTGATTGAAGCAAAGGTCCAATTATCAGGTGAGTCCTCAAATTCCTTCATTTCACACATGCCTAGAACAGGTAAAAATACTTTTGCAAAGAAACGTTGTGCAAAACGACTGAAAGTCTATCATCGATGTGCCAGATGGACTTGTAATGCATAATGTCATTCTTTAGGAATGGTATCTATAAACCGTGAAGATAAAATACAATTCATTAAGGATGACCTGAGTAAGGAGTCTTTAGATAATCTTCTATTAACTCTTGAGATGTATCCTAGTGGAGATATGCATTGTGCAATTCATGACTTAACCATGCTTGAATGAATGCAATGTTTAACTATGTTGATGCCTTCATTGCCTTACTAGGTGGTCTAGACACATTGGAAGAGATCTTTCATATTTCCTCTTGGGCCCAACTGTACATTCACCATAAACCCATAGGTCTGTTAAATGTTAATGGTTATTATGATAAGTTGTCTTTTCTTGATCATGTCGTGGAACAGGAATTTCTAACATCTTTTGCACGATAAATCATAATCTCTCCTGCTACTACTAAATAATTTATTGACCAACTACAATCTTTTATTCCTGTAATTGATCCCTCCATAAGTCGTATAAATTGATCATCTAAGGAATGATGTAAAAAGCTTAGATTAGATTTGAGTCTTCATTTGCAAAAAAAAATTTGTTCTTTTGTTTTATTATTGTGTTTTGTTATTTCTTATTTTTGTTTCAATATGTTTCAGGTTTGTTAGTGTTCGTTATTTCATGTGATATCTTCTATACTCTATCTTTCAACCTTAGAACATTAAGGACAATGTCTTGTTTTGGTTGGGAGGAGAGGGTAGTAGCTACAAAAAAAAATTTAACTACCTGTGTTTTCTATTTCATAAAGCATGTGCAAAATTGTTGTTACTATGATGGCAGAGTAAAGGAGATCTTTTTAGTAACCATTCTTAATAAGGTCTATCATAATACTTCTTAAAATATTCAGGTTTACAAACTCTCGCATTGTTATCACTTAATTCTGCTCATATACTTATTTAACATGTATTCTTAAATCTTAATTTACACACACACACTTTAACATATGATTGTGGGTTGCACAATGGATTATTACATTATTTATGTTTTTTCTGTTAAAGGTAACAACTAAGGCAAAGGGATAATATATAATTAAAAAAAAACAAAAAAAAGAGAGCAAAAAAAAATTGATGATAATAAAAATATAGATAAGTTTGGTTTCGTAGCCTCCTTAACCCAAACAATTAAGCCTAAAAGGGTGTTTTAACACCTAATACCCTAAAGTAAACTGACTTGGGAGCTATTGGCCCAATGCTTGCTACATGGGTTAAGGAGAAAAGCTTAAGGCAATCAAACATTACACTATCTACGTATCAGTATCTGCGACTTGAGTTACTAAGCTCATAGGGGTGTCTCAACACCTAATGCCCTAAGACCAACTGATTTGGGGGTCATTAGTCAAAAGCTCGTTACATGGGTTAAAGATGCATGGTGTTTTAAGTTATATGTATATATATTAAAAAATAAATAAGAAAAAAATAAAAAAAATAATCCCAACCTAAGGAAGTTAACCTTAAACATTAGAACAAAAAATATTTTCTTCTAAGAAAAGCCCTATAATTATGCATTGATATATTGAGCACAAAAAAAAGGTTTATTAATATCTTGGTAATAGGTAATGAGCAGATATATAAATTTAATGAGAGTTTGTTTATCTGGATAGATTAATGAAAGTTGAATGATGAATACCTTGCTTTGTGGAATTTGCAAAGTATTTTTCTATTTTAACACTTTGATTACTAGGGAGCAGTAATAAGCTGGTTGGGGGGTGTGATTAGTACTTAAAAGTGTATTTTTATCAAGGTTTTATATCATCATTTTGCACTTGAAGTATCAATAACTCCTTAACTAAAACATGTTTTATAATAATGTATCTAATAATAGAAGATACCTTTAATTTATGGTAAATGTTCATTTCAAATGCAGGACTATCATATAAATGAAATAATTGATTGATGAATTTAAGAATTGAAATTGAAAGAACAAAGAGATGGCCAAATTTAGACAAGAGAAGTCGGTGCAGTCCAAACTAGAACACTATTTAGTAATTGGGTCATATCTGGAGCTGTAGATCTTAGATTTAGGTCTCCTTTATATGGATGGAAAGGGAAGACATAGGCCTACAACTTTCATATAGAGCCCAAGATCTAAAAAATCAATTTTCAAGTCCAAATTGGAGCAACAACAAAGAGGTCCAAATATGTCCTCCAGCCTAAGCACTATTCAGTTTTTTACTCATATCTAGATTTCTAGAAGCCCAAATGATCTGAATTGTTTACACAAAAAATATGAGACAATTTCATACAACTTTCATGTTCAAGTGGGTCCAATTTTGACATTATCAATGACGTTTTGGGCAAACAAGAGAAGATAAGGATTGTCACCAAGTCAAGAGTTGGTCACCCACTCATCAATTAGTCATCAAATCAATAGTTCCTAATTTTGGCCTATATAAGGAGGCATTTGCCATGCATTTAGGCATCTTGATTTCCAGATCAAGATCATGCTCTTGCTTTCTCTCTTTGTATTTTTTGTAATGTTTATGTTTTGCTTTCACTAATATCAAGTTTATGCCTTTCATTTACTTAGTTAAATTTTATCTTATTTATGTTCTTATTTTGTTTTTTTTTCTTTCATTATGTGTAGTTAAGTTTATTATGTCAAGGTGAAAATGTTACACTAATGGTGTCAAAATAAGTATAGTGTAAACTTAATATGGACTTTAATGTTTGATACTAACATGTTTTGTATTTGTTATCTTGTTCACTCTTTAATACTCAAAAAGTAAGGTACAGTTAGAAAATGCACAACCTAAGTGGTGAGGGCAGAAAAGCACACTAAAAAAGGGAGGTAGGGTTAGAAATCACACTACCTACGTGGTGAGAGTGCAAAGGCACACTCAAAAGGAAAGAGGTAGGGTTAGAAAATGCACTACCTAGGTGATGAGGGCTCAAAGGCACTGATTAGTACTTAAAAGTGTATTTTTATCAAGGTTTTATATCATCATTTTGCACTTGAAGTATCAATAACTCCTTAACTAAAACATGTTTTATAATAACATATCTAATAATATAAGATACATGTAATTTATGGTAAATGTTCATTTTAGATGCAAGTTTATCTATAAATGAAAGGATTGATTGATGAGTCTAAGAACTGAAATTGAAAGGACAAATAGATAACCAAACTTAGAAAAGAGATGTTGGTGCAATCAAAACAGGAACACTGTTCGGTAATTGGGTGATATCTAGAGCTGTAGATTCAGATTTAAGTCTACCTTATATGGATGGAAAGGTAAGACATAGGTCTACAACTTTCATATGGAGCCCAAGATTTAAAAAAGCCATTTTCAATTATAAATTATAGCAACAACAAAGAAGTCTGAATCTATCCTACAGCCCGAACACTGTTCAGTATTTGCCCTGGAGTTTTAGAAGTCCAAATAATCTCCATTTTTTTTTTCTAGAAAGCTGAGACAATTTCCTACAATTTTTATGTTTTCAAGTGGTTCTAATTCTGACGTTATTAATGATGTTTTGGGCAGACAAGAGAAGATAAGGATTGTCACCAAGTCAAAAATTGGTCACCCACTCATCAATTAGTCATCAAATCAATAGTTCCCAATTTTGGCCTATAAAAGGAGGCATTTGCCATGCATTTAGGAATCTTGGTCTCTAGATTAAGATCATGCTGTTGCTTTCTCTCTTTGTATTTTTGTAATGCTTAAGTTTTATTTTCATTAATATCTTATTTATGCCTTTCAATTTCCTTTCCTTTACTTAGTTAACTTTTATATTATTTATGTTTTTATTTTGTTTATTTCCTTTTCTTTCTTTCATTATGTTTAGTTAAGTTTATTATGTCAAGGTGAAAAGGTTATACTAATGGTGTAAGAATAAGTATAGTGTAAACTTAACATGGACTTTAATGTTTGATACTAACATGTTTTGTATTTGTTATCTTGTTCACTCTTTAATACTTTGCTTGTTAAATCACTAATTTAGGTTTATGTTGTATAATACTTGGCAGAACAAATGCTTGACACTTTCATAACCCATACTGTATGGTATAACCGACACCTAAGCTATGAAAGAAACTTGATTTATTGTTAACATAAGCTATGAAAGAAACTTGACAATATTTACAAGTATTAGCATTAATCGAATAAGATAACTAATGTAATCATGTTAACAATTTATAATATGATTGGAACCTCTTTTGTATACGGTTTTTAATTTAATAATAAAAGTTTATACTATACTTATTCGAGATACTATTAGTGGATCCTCTAACCTTGACATTTGTTATTATCATTTTTTAATCTTTACATTAATTTTCCATCTCAAAGTTATCATCAACTTCCTTTTCTTCTTCTTTATTATTATTATTATTAGTACTACTACTACTACTATTATTATTGTTACTATTGTTATTGTTATTGTTATTGTTGTGTTATTGTTATCTATAATTTATACAATTAATCTCATTTGGTTCGACCTAGGTCTTGCCGATTTATTTATTACTTCGACACTTCTACATTTGGGAGAAGAAATCAATCTTTTGGTCGTGTCAAGTTTTTGACACCGTTGTTAGGGAGGTAAGTTCTTGTACAAATTATAGTATTTATTTTATTTTCTCTTTTCACTTTTCTTATATATAACTTTGTTTCTTTTCTCTTATTTCTTCTTTTGTTTTGTTTTTTTCTTCCTTTTATTCTATTCCTACATGTGCATGAGAGTGTGGTCATGTACATTAAGTGGTAGACTTTGTAGGGTATCCTTATCATTTTCAAAAAATATAGCCGAGGAAGATAATCAATCACTTCATAATGAGAATAATGAGAATAACCGTGTTAGAACACCTAGAGATCACATGAATCCCATAAGAACAAGTGTACCATCATGCATAATTTTCCTTCCTCATGCATCTCATTTCAATTTTAAGCCAAGCATTATTGAACTTTTACCTTCTTTTCATGGCTTAGATTTAGAAAATCCATACTTGCATTTAAGAGAATTTGAGGAGATTTGTAACACCTATAATAACTTAAATTGTAGCATGAACAATATTAGATTAAAAGCTTTTTCCTTTTTCATTAAAAGATAAAGCTAAAACATGGCTACAAAATTTGAGACTTGGATCCATTCTTGCTTGGGATGAAAAGTAACAATAATTTTTAAACAAGTTTTTCCCTTCTCATAGGACAAACTCTTTCAAAAGACAAATAACCACTTTCATTCAAAAACCAGGAGAAACATTTTATCAATGTTGGGATAGATACCGAGTTTTGCTTAATAATTGCCCTCATCATGGTTTTGAAACATGGAGATTGGTTTTATATTTTTATGAAGAGTTAACACCTAGAGATAGACAAATGGTTGAATTGATGTGCAATGGAACTTTTAAAGATAAAGACCCTTATAAAGCAATGGAGTACTTAGACTTGTTAGCTGAAAATGCTCAAAATTAGGACACCGTAGGTATTTATAAGGCACCAAGTAAAACTCAACCTCATACATCTTGTGGAGGTATGTACAACCTTAAGGAAGATCATGAAAAAGAAAAGGAGTTTTTAGAATTAGTAAATCATCTTGGTTAGGTGCTAGCTGAGAAAAAGATTCATTTAGTGTATGGGGGAGGTAGCCTTGGGTTAATTGGAGGCATGCCAATAGTTGTATTTTTAGGAGGTAGTCAAGTTTTTAGGGTCGTCCCCAAAGCTTTAGCACAAGGGGACAGCATTGAAAAAAAATTAGAAAGGAATTACAAGTCTCTACAATGTCTGCTCAAATAAATGCAATATTCAACCATGTTGATGCCTCTATTGCCTTACCAGGTGGTCTGGGCACATTAGAATAGATCTTTTATATTTCCTCTGAGGCCCAACTGCACATTCACCATAAATCTATAGGTCTGTTAAATGTTAATAGTTATTATGATAAGTTGTTGTCGTTTCTTGATCATGTTGTAGAATAGGAATTTCTAACATCTTCAACATGAAAAATCATACTCTTTGCTACTACTGCTGAACAATTGATTGACCAACTACAATCTTTCATTCTTGTAATTAATCCCTCCATGAGCCGTATAAATTGGTCATCTATGGAAACTTGTAAAAAATTTAGATTGGATTTGAGTCTTTATTTTGAATATTTGTGTCTTTTGCTTTTATTATTGTGTTTTGTTATTTCTTATATTTGTTTAAGCGTGTTTCAGGTTTGTTAGTGTTTGTTATATCATGTGATGTCTTCTATATTATATCTTTCTACTTTAGAACATTGAGGACAATGTATCGTTTTGGTTGGGGGGAGAGGGTAATAGTTAAAAAAAAAATTAACTAACTGTGTTTTTTATTTCTTAAAAGATGAGCAAAATTGTTGTTACTAAGATGATAGAGTAATGCAGCTCTTTTGTTAAAGTGACTTGAGACGCATCTTAGTAACCATTCTTAACAAGGTCTATCATAATACTTCCTGAAATATTTAGGTTTACAAACTCTCGTATTATTATCATTTAATTTTGCTCATATACTCATTTAACATGTATTCTTAAACCTTCATTTTCACACACACACACTTTAACATATGATTGTGGGTTGCACATTGAATTATTACATTATTATATTCTTTTGTTAAAGGTAACAACTAAGGGAAATGGATAGTATATAATTTGTAAAAAAAAAAGAGCAAAAAAAATATGATGATAATAAATATATAGATAAGTTTGGTTTCATAGCCTTCCTAACTTAAGCAATTAAGCCCAAAGGGGTATTTTAACATCCAATACCCTAAAGTCAACTAACTTGGAAGCTATTGGCCCAACGCTTGTTACATGGGTTGAGGAGAAGTTCAAGGGAATCAAACATTACACTATCTACGTATCAGTATCTACAACCCGAGTTACTGAGGTCGTGGAGGTGTCTCAACACCTAATGCCATAAAACCAATTAGTTTGGGAGTCATTAGCCGAAAACTTGTTATATGGGTTAAAGATGCATTGTGTTTAAAGTTATGTGTATATATATATTAAAAAATAAAGAAAAGAAAAAAATCTCAACACAAGTAAGTTAACCTTAAACACTAGAATAAACATTTTGTTTTCTTCCAAGTAAAGCCCCATAACAATGTGCTGATATATTGAGCACAAAATAAATCATTATTAATATCTTGTTTAAGAGGTATTGAGCGGATATGTAAATTTAATGAGAGTTCGTTTATCCGGAAAGATTAATGAAAGTTGAATGATGAATACTTTGCTTTGTGAAATTTGCAAATTGTTTTTCTATTTTAACGCTTTGATTACTAGAGACTAGTAATAAACTGGTTGGGGGATTGTGATTAGCACTTAAAAGTGTATTTTTATCAAGGTTTTATATCATCATTTTGCACTTGAAGTATCAATAACTCAACTAAAGCATGTTTTATAATAACATATATAATAACATAAGATACCTTTAATTTGTGGTAAATATTTATTTTAAATGCAAGCCTATCACATAAATGAAAGGATTGATTGATGAGTCTAAGAACTGAAATTGAAAGGATAAAAAAATGGCCAAACTTAGAAAAGAGATGATGGTGCAGTCCAAACCGGAACACTGTTTGGTAATTGGGTCATATCTAGAGGTGTAGATCTTGGATTTAGGTTTACCTTAAATGGATGGAAAGATATAGGCCTAAACCTTTCATATGAAGCCCAATATTTAAAAAGGCGTTTTCAAGTGCAAATTATAGCAACAACAAAGAAGTCTGAATCTGTCTTGCAGCCCGAATACTATTCAGTGTTTAGCCTATATCTGGAGTTCTAGGAGTTCAAATGACCTCTATTTTTTTTTTTGGAAAGATGAGATAATTTCCTACAACTTTCATGTTGTTAAGTAGTTCCAATTCTAACGTTATCAATGATTGTTTGGGCAGATAAGAAAAGATAAAGATTGTCACCAAGTCAAGAGTTGGCCACCCACTTATCAATTAGTCATCAAATCAATAGTTCCTAATTTTGGCCTATAAAAGGAGGCATTTGCCATGTATTTAGACATTTTGATCTCTAGATCAAGATCATGCTTTTGCTTTCTCTCTTTGTATTTTTGTAATGTTTATGCTTTGCTTTCATTAATATCAAGTTTATGCCTTCCATTTCATTTCCTTTACTTAGTTAACTCTTATCTTATTGATGTTCTTATTTTGTTTATTTATTTTTCTTTCTTTCATTATGTTTAATTACGTTTATTATGTCAAGATGAAAAATGTTATGCTAATGGTGTAAGAATAAGTATAGTGTAAACTTAACATGGACTTTAATGTTTGATACTAACATGTTTTCTATTTGTTATCTTCTTCACTCTTTATTTTGCTTGTTAAATGACTAATCTAAATTTTTGTTGTATAACACTTGGTATGCTTATCACTTTCATAACCCATACTATATGTTATAACTGACATTTGAGCTATGAAAGGAACTTGATTTGTTGTTACATAAGTTATAATCATGAATGTCTGACAATATTTATAAGTATTAGCATTAATCTAATAAGATAACTATTGTAATCATGTTAACAATTTATAATCTGATTGGAACCTTCTTTGTTTACGATTTCCAATTTAATTATAAGAGTTTATACTATACTTGTTTGATATACCATTAGTGGATCCTCTCACATTGATATTTGATATTGATTAGTACTTAAAAGTGCATTTTTATCAAGGTTTTATTTCATCATTTTGCACTCGAAGTATCAATAACTCCTTAACTAAAGCATGTTTTATAATAACGTATCTAATAATATAAGATACCTTTAATTTATGGTAAATGTTCATTTTAAATGCAGGCCTATCACATAAATGAAAGGATTGATTGATGAATTTAAGAACTGAAATTGAAAGGACAAAGAGATGGCCAAACTTAGAAAAGAGATGTCGGTGCAATCCAAATCGGAACACTATTTGGTAATTCAATCATATCTGGAGCTATAGATCTCAAATTTAGGTCCACTTTATATGGATGGAAAGGTAAGACATAGGCCTACAACTTTCATATGGAGCCCAAAATCTAAAAATGCCATTTTCAAGTCCAAATTATAGCAACAACAAAAAAGCTTGAATCTGTCCTCCAGCCCGAGCACTATTTAGTATTTTGGCCATATATGGAGTTCTAGAAGTCGAAATGAGCTGAATTTCTTACATAAGAAAGCTGAGACAATTTCCTACAACTTTCATGTTTTTGAGTGGCTCCAATTTTGACGTTATCAATGACATTTTGGGCAGACAAGAGAAGATAAGGATTGTCACCAAGTCAAGAGTTGGCCACCCACTCATCAATTAGTCATCAAATCAATAGTTCCCAATTTTGGCCTATAAAAGGACCTCCATTTGCCATGCATTTAGGCATATTGGTCTCCAGATGAAGATCATGCTTTTGCTTTCTCTCTTTGTATTTTTTGTAATGTTTATGCTTTGCTTTTATTAATATTAAGTTTATGCCTTTCATTTCCTTTCATTTACTTAGTTAACTTCTATCTTATTTATGTTCTTATTTTGTTTATTTATTTTTCTTTCTTTCATTATGTCTAGCTAAGTTTATTATGTCAAGGTGAAAAGGTTACACTAATGGTGTAAGAATAAGTATAGTGTAAACTTAATATGGACTTTAATGTTTGATACTAACATGTTTTATATTTGTTATCTTGTTCACTCTTTAATCCTTTGCTTGTTAAATGACTAATCTTGATTTATGTTGTATAACACTTGGTACAACAAATACTTGCCACTTTCATAGCCCATACTGTATGGTATAACCAACACTTGAGCTATGAAAGGAACTTGATTTGTTGTTAACATAAGTTATAGTCATGAATGCTTGATGAAATTTATAAGTAGTAGCATTAATCGAATAAGATGACTAATGTAATCATGTTAACAATCTATAATCTGATTGGAACCTCCTTTGTGTGTGGTTTCCAATTGAATAATAAGAGTTTATACTATACTTGTTTGACATACCATTAGTGGATCATCTAACCTTAACATTTATTGTTATCGTTATTAAATCTTTACGTTAATATTCCATCTCAAAGTTCTCATCATCTTCTTCTTCTTTTTCTTTATTATTATTATTATTATTATTATTATTATTATTATTAGTATTAGTATTACTACTACTACTACTATTATTATTATTGTTATTATTGATGTTACTACTATTATTATTGTTGTTGTTGTTATTGTTATTGTTGTTGTATTATTGTTATTTATAATTTGTACAATTAACCTTTTTTTTTTTTTTTTTTTGGTAAGTTGACGTATATATTAAAGGAAAACGATACAAAGATTATAAGGGGCATACCCCAGATTTACAATGAGAACAGAAACGTAAAACAACAGATGGCTACATGCTAGCCACCGAACTGAAAACTCAAGACCTAACTTGATTCGTTAGGGAAACCAATACAACCAGCTAAATATCAAATGAAGAATCTATGTTATTAACCCTCCATGCTCGTTGGATTCTTTTATTTTCATCTGTTGGTAGAACGTTCCTCATCAAATCAAGCTTATCACGGATGATACATTCAATTTGATGAAAGACCAAATTCTGAGTTCTAGATATTCCAGCAAAGGTCCTTGCATTCCTTTCTTGCCAGATATGATACACTGTAGCTGCAAAACTGAGTTTACGAGAAAAATTAACAAAACTTTTGCCATGCCAAGTGACAGTGGCCCATCGAATCCATTCATCCCATCCTTTTTTCATTCTTGGAATGTTGCATCTGTCACAAACATCCCACCAGATCGCTTTAGTATAGGAGCATTCAAAGAACAAGTGGTTGTGATCTTCGTAGTTGCGGAGACAGAGTGAGCATCTATTGGGACCATGTATACCAAATCGATGAAGTCTATCTTGAGTTGTGAGTTTCTGTTGGACAGCCACCCATAGAAGAAACGAATGTCTTGGAACAGCATTCTTGAACCACACAATGTCATGCCATTCGACCATCGTATGATGAAATCTTAGTTGTTCCCAAGCTATTTTGATCGAGAATCTGTGATTTGGTGAATCCAGCCAAACAATCTCATCATTTTGCCCTATCATAGGATTAGAATTGGAAGGAATAGCTTCTACAATGGGGTGCCATCCAATAGCGTGAGTGGTAGGAATTTTCCATTCTGAGTTATGAATCAGCATATTCACCTTCGCGTTCTTTTCCATACCTGAATCATAGATGAATCTGTCGCCGTAAGAATCTGCGAGCGGGCTGTGAGGATGCCAATTGTCAAACCATAGAGAAGTTGTCCTGCCATCCCCTATGATGTACTTCATCTTCGGCCATGCTAAGGATCTGAGCTTTAGAATCTTTCTCCATGCCCAAGAGCAATTCTGTGGCGTCTTGATTGTCCAGAAATTCCTACCTCGCAACAGATTACATCTGATCCAAGTAGACCAGATTGAGCCATCTGAGTCATTGCACAGGTTCCAAATGTGTTTCAACAAAGCAATCTTGTTCCATTCTGTTATCCTCTTTATTCCTAGCCCCCCCTCCTTTTTTGGAAGACATACCTGATCCCAAGCCACTTTAGCCCCAGTAGTTCTCATATCTGAACCTGACCAAAGAAAGGATCTCATAATTTGCTCCACACTTTTTATGACTTGCCCAGGTAAGAGGAAGAGAGATGCCCAATAGACTTGGATGGAAAATAAAACTGAATTAATCAGTTGTACTCGTCCTGCATACGAGAGTGTTCTACAAGTCCAATGTCGAACTTTAGAGGTGATTCGATCCACGAGCCCCTTACAATAAACAGCCTTTAGTCTGGACGAGATAAGAGGCACTCCCAAATATTTCATAGGGAGCTCCCCCTCTGCAAACCCAAGAACATGAATAATCTCTTCCCTCTCAGCATTTAACACACCGCTTAAGAAGATGTCACTTTTATTTGGATTTGGATACAGACCTGATAGATCTTGAAACTTTGTGAGCACAGTTTTGATCATACGAATTGAGTTTACATCTCCTTTGCTAAAAATCATCAAGTCGTCAGCAAAACAAAGATGAGAAATGTTGTCCTTCTTGCATCTCTAGTGGAACTTGAAGTTTTGGTTGGCACTCATCTTGCAGAATAGCCCCGAAAGGATTTCCATACATAGGACAAACAAATATGGAGAAAGTGGATCCCCTTGTCGAAGCCCTCTCCCCCCTTGAAAATAACCTGCAAGCTCACCATTGACGTTGATAGAGAATTGACATGATGTAACACAAACCATAATCCAATCAATGACTGTTCTAGGGAATCCCATTTTTCTTAACATAGCGTCAACGAAATCCCACCGAACCGAGTCATAAGCCTTCATCAGATCTACTTTCATAGCACAACGGGCAGGTCCCGTAGATTTATGATAGCCTTTCATTAGTTCCTGAGACAAAAGAATATTGTCGTTGATTCTCCGTCCAGAGATAAAAGCAGTCTGATACGGACCTACTAAGGATGGCAAAACAGCTGTGATTCTCCCAGCTAGAATCTTAGCGATGCATTTGTACACGGTATTGCAGCAAGATATAGGACGAAAATCTGTCAACCTCGTAGGATTGGCAACTTTAGGAATAAGGGAAATTGATGTAGCATTCATTTCTTTAAGCATTCTCCGAGTCTGAAAGAAGGAGCTAACAGCATTGATTACATCCTCCCCAACTATGTGCCACATTCTTTTGAAGAAACCTGCGTTAAATCCATCCGGACCAGGGGCTTTGTTGTTCTTCAAACTAAACATAGCATGCTTAATCTCCTCCCTTGTTACATCTTGTGCTAATACATGTTGTTGCGTTGAAGACAGTTTCAAGTTAATTGCCGATTCCATCTCTTCCTCATTCAGAACCCTAGGCATCTGTTCCACTCTTAACACACGCTGGAAGTACGCAATGACTTCTGATTTAACTGCCTCATGTCCTTCGACAACCTCTCCATCCTCCTTTGTAAGTGAAAGAAGTTTATTTCTATGCTGTCTTCCATTTACTGATTTGTGAAAGTAGCCAGTATTCTGATCCCCCAAGCTAAGCCACTGTATCCTTGACTTTTGTTTGAAAAAACTCTCTTCGGCCTTGACGATATTAACCTCCCTGTGGTTCAACCCCGGTCTTGCCGGGTTATTTATTACTTCGACACTTTTGCACTTGGGAGAAGACATCAATCTTTTAGTCGTGTCAGTTATTATTATTGTTTAATCCTTACGTTAATCTTCCATCTCAAAGTTATCATTAACTTCTTCTTCTTCTTCTTTATTACTACTACTACTATTACTACTACCACCACTATTATTAGTTCTACTACTACTACTATTACTATTACTACTATTATTATTATTGTTATTGTTACTATTGTTGTTGTTATTGTTGTTGTTGTGTTAATGTTATCTATAATTTATACAATTAACCTCCTTGGGGTTTGACTCTAGTCTTGCCAAGTTATTTACTACTTCGACACTCCTACACTTGGGAGAAGACATCAATCTTTTGATCATGTCAGACACACTAAAAAAGGAAGTAAGGACACAAAGGCGCACTCAAAAAAGAAAGAGGTAGAGTGAGAAAACATACTACTTAGGTGATGAGGGCTCAAAAAAGCACTTAAAAAAGAAGGTAGGGCTAGAAAACGCACTACCTAAGTGGTGAGGGCTCAAAGGCACACTAAAAAAGAAAGTGAGGGCACAAAGACACACTCAAAAAGGAAGGTGGGGTTAGAAAACACGCTATCTAGGTGATGAGGGCTCAAAAGAGCACTCAAAAAGGGAGGTAGGGTTAGAAAACGCATTACCTAAGTGGCGAGGGCTCAAAAGCACACTAAAAAAAAAGGGTAGGGTTATAAAACGCATTAACTAAAAGATTGATTACCAATTTGATAAAAAGTTGAAAAGCATGCATTAATGATTGATATGCATGTATGCTTACCTAAGAAATATAGGCCCTCATTTCTTCATGGTATCTTTCTTTTTCTCAAAAGTTGGGGTACTGGAAGTAAACTTTAATAAACTTTCTACCCTTTCTTAGTCGAATCATATGTTGTGATTTTGACCTCTAGGAAGGATTTGATGCCGTCACATTTCTTTGTCTTCCACCTTTTATCTCAATTGTTATCAATTTTGCCAACATTTTTCTTAGAAAAGGAATCATGGACCCAACCCTACCAGAAGTTTGCCCCTTAGCTTAATCATGTTCCCCAAATGTTCACATTAGGTTTTCTTTGGGGATGCGGTATGTGAAAGAAAGTTTGGGGTTATTTACAAGAAAATGTTTCCATGTAAATTTTTGAAACTTTTAAGTTATTCCAACCACAAAAATCATTGTGATATTAGGTCAAAATAAACTTATTCTAAAGAATGCAAGCGATTCCTATTGACAGGTTCTTGAAGTGATGAAAGTGTTTTGAAGCTTTTCGTTTAAAAATGAAGTGACATCTAATTGGTCACAAAAAGTTGAAAGTTTAATTTAAGGGTTATTGAGAACCAAAATGGTTCAAAGCATTTATTTTATTTACATGAATAATGATTTGACCTGTACAAGAAAGCATTGTCTACTGATCTAAATTGCTTGCCTTTGATCAAAAAGGGCTTTATAAGGTATATAATGTAGGATTAGGCTATGGTTATGAAGAAAAGGATATTTTTTAGGCTCAAAAAGGTGTTTGAGGGATTTCAAGACTAAGGATCACTTGTGCTTATTTCCTGACCTTTTCTTTTGACTTTCTTGCTAAAATGGTTCTTGCCCCCCTAGTGTCGGGTTTGAGCTCTTTGTTTTTTTTCATTTCTGTTTGGTAGAGCACCTCAATTGTTTTTATAAGAAGCTCAAATATTTTAAATCCTTTGGATTTGTCAATCAAATTACATGATTAATTCCAGCAGCTATCTTTACTGCTTTGTCTGGATGATAATTGCTTGACCGCTTTTTATGATCGGCTTGTTTTAACTCGCAAGTGCACGAGTGTGCGATGTAGCAATTAACTCGGTAAGATCGAGGTCATATCCACAGAGAGCTAGATCTGGAAATTAAGCTAAGTAACAAAAAAAAAACTCAAGAGAAATTAAATTAACAATAACTTGGTTGAAAATAATTGATGGATTTGTTTTCAAAGATAAAACAAATGTAAATAGATTTTAAATGACAAGAAAAGTAAGTCTTGGTCCAAATCAATTTTAATGGTGATGTATTGGTGATTTCTTCAACATATATAAGATAACTCAACCTAATCTCAACGATGGTGATATTAGATCGGAAGATATTACAATGAAGATTAGAAAGATGAAGATTGATTATTGTTTAAGAATGAACAAGTACTTTCATATTAAGTAAGACATTGAATCAAGCAATCTCTATACCAAAACTAAAGTTTGTGCATAAAAATTCAAGATTATAACATTACCTAAATGATTTCTAAAATTTCTTTACAATAATAAATCATTCATGAAGAAAATAAGAAGATAAACATTAAGATTCATTCATATCCTAAAGAACTCACCTCAATCACCATTATCCTTGATTTGGATCCAAGAAAGAGTTTAGCCAACCATGATTATATATAAGAACACTTCAATAAACATGAAAGAACTTGAATCCAACTGAAAAAATAAGTTTTAGAAACTAAAGAACCGAAATCTATAAAGAAGAACACAATACAATTTCAGAAAAAATTCGGACACAAATCTGACTCTAACTTTGGACAGCAATTCGACCCTCTTAGAAACGTTTTTTGGAGAAGTCTATTAGAGACATATTTATAGCCAATTCTGTCACCTTTCCAGATCATTAAAGAACAGCTCATTTGGACACCTGAGTCAAAAGGTATGGGCAAAACACCGAAAGGTGTTCTGAAAAATCAAATCAAGACAGCTTTACAACTACTTTGGTGCACGTTTTTCTTCCTCATTTATGAGGTGTCTCCTTCTTCTTTTTGACCCAAAATAATGTTAAAATATCCCCTCCAGCTTTCCATCCATGTGCTTGCCTTCTTGGATCAATGGATTGCCCAAAATAAATCAATTGTTATTTATTGTGTGGACATGTAAGATCATGGATTGTGTTTGGGTTGATTTGAAGGTTGATTTGGGGTTGATTTAGGGCTGATTTTGGGCTGAATTTGAGCATCAAATAAGTATACAAATGTACTTATTATTTGGGCTAAGATTGACATTGAAACCTTGAGTGTTTAATGGTTGAAGTTTGCACACAACATAAGGCAAGTTTGGGCTTGAAATAAATCATATGATATTCTTTTCTAGAATTGGAATAGAATTGATTTTTGGGACAAATTTGGAGCACTTATTTGAACCAAGATTTGCTTCAATCTTCAACTAAATGTCTCTTCAATTCTTTGTTCTGAATTCCGACGTTGAATTTTGTGAATTAATTCATTTAAGCTCCAAAAACCTATCGAAACATTAAAACAAACTTCATTACTAAAAAACACATCAATTATTATAAAAACAACCAAATAAAAACAATAAATACATATGTAAAATAAGAGACTTAATGACACTTTTGATGCACAATCACACCCCCCAACTTAGATTTTGCTAGTCCTCAAGCAAAACAAAACATAAAACCTTTAAAATAAAAATAATAATAATAACAACCATAATTAGGCTCGATTCATCACACTTGAAGGACCTATCATGCAAACATTGGTATCTTTAACTTAGTGTACACAATAGAAAATAAAGAAAAATAAGCATACTCACATTCTCTAAATCAAACATCCATACAAAATTTCCAAATTCAGTCATATTTATCGTGCAACCAACATAATTGATTCATACGAAAACTCAACTTGTAATCTTCCCTTCTCACCAACACAAACAAGGTAGCAAACTAGAGAAATATCTATATATTTTTTTTTTCTTTCTTTGTTTTTTTTTTTTTTGAAGATATGATTTATTTTTTGTCTTTAAGTAGTCACTTCCCTTTTGACGCGAATACAAACATTTGTGATGAATGCACCCGGTTACTCACAAAGTCACAAACTTAAAGTGCTTTGCATACTCATATTTCAAGCTGCCGTTTGACGTAAAGATAAACATTTGTGATGAATACCCCTAGTTACTAAGCAACTCAAAACATTGGAGTAGATAGAACTTTGTACACATTTATTTATTTATTTATTTATTTATGTAATGATTATTACTCTATTTACTTAAACCTTGTTTAGGACTAGATCAAAAGGGATAATCACAAGTAAAGCATCATACTCATCTTTCATGCATATTCACACAACTCACACAACTTTTACAAGGAAAGATGTACTTCAGTAATCTTAAAAAAAAGTATGCTATATCTTGCTTTATAAGATATTATCTATCCCAAATTAAAGCATGCAATGTTCAACACAATAATGAACCCAAAAAGGTAATGATGATCCTAAACAAGTCTCATTCACATACCAATGCAAGTATTTTTTTTTTTTTTAACAAGCATGGTTATCTCAAGCATTCAACATAATGAAATATCGAAAATTAAGTTTTACATTATCCTCAATGTAAAAGAGAAAGAGAAGAAAAGTATAAAGATTAGAAAATTGTTACTCCCCTTCTGTTTTCAAGGATGAATGTCTGATTGAATTAGGCATGAGTTGACTTCTTGCTTGATTTTTTTTTTAACCTGCATATCACAACTAAAAGAAAACATTGATGTTTTTTTTTTTTTGAAAATAAAGAACCTCACACCCCCCAACTTAAAATAATGCATTGTCCCGAATGCATGAACAAGAAAATATAAAAGATGGAAGAAAGAAGAAAAAAATGAAAATGAAAATAAAAATAAAAATAAAAACTCATTACTTTTGATACTACAATGGTATTGGATCTTCAAGATCCAATATCTCAACTTCAGCCACAACATTTTCAAGATAAAGTTTCAATCGATGACCATTTACTTTGAAAATATTTCCATTCTTGGGATTTTCTACCTCAAATGCACCATGCTCAGAGATGGATTTAATCACAAATGGACCAATCCATTTTGTCCTCAACTTCCCAGGAAAGAGATGTAATCGTGAATTATACAAGAGAACCTTTTGACCAACATGAAAGGATTTTCTAAGAATATGTTTATCATGCAAAGTTTTCATCTTATGTTTTGAAATTTTTGCATTTTCAAATGCATCATTTCTTAGCTCCTCTAATTCATCCAATTGAAGCTTTCTATTTTTGCCAACCTCATTTTCATTGTCATTGAATTGCCGAATGGCCCAATATGCACGGTGCTCAATCTCAACAGGGAGATGACAAGGCTTTCCATAAACTAGCCTATAAGGAGACATTCCTAAAGAGGTCTTATAAGCAGTGCGATATGCCCATAAAGCATCAACTAGTCGTAGGGACCAATCTTTACGGTTTGGATTGACTGTTTTCTCTAAAATGTTCTTGATCTCCCTATTTGCCAACTCAGCTTGGCCACTAGTCTGTGGGTGATAGGGGGTACTGACCTTGTGAATTACACCATATTTTCTCATCAAAATCCCAACGGGCTTGTTACAAAAATGTTTTCCCCCATCACTAATCATAGCCCGGGGCATGCCAAAACGAGAGAAAATATTTTCTTTCAAGAATTTGACCACTACTCGATGGTCATTGGTTCGAGATGCAATGGCCTCCACCCATTTAGACACATAATCAACAGCTACAAGGATGAATTGGTAACCAAATGAACTTGGAAAAGGTCCCATGAAATCAATCCCCCAACAATCAAATATTTCCAAAACAAGGATGGGGTTAAGGGGCATCATGTTACGCCTAGTGAGGCTACCTAGTCGTTGGCATCGGTCACATGCAACACAGAAGGCATGAACATCTTTAAACATGGTAGGCCAATAAAAACCACACTGCAAGATTTTGGCAATGGTTTTCTTGGAAGAGAAATGCCCACCACAGGCTAATGCATGACAAAAATTAATGACCCTTGGAATTTCATGATCAGGGATGCACCGCCTAATAATTTGGTCAGGACAATATTTAAATAGGTAGGGGTCATCCCAAAAAAAGGTGCGCACATTGCGCAAGAATTTTTGTTTGTCAAGTTTAGACCAATGAGAAGGAATCTGACTTGTAGCTAGGTAATTTGCTATGTCAGCATACCATGGAGAACCAATATAAGAGACAGTACCTGCACAAAATAAATTTTCATCAGCAAAGAGTTCATTTATTGGAGATTCATCAATTATGGTCTTATAGCTTGAAAGACGAGACAAATGATCAGCCACTACATTCTCTACTCCCTTTTTATCTCGAATTTCAATGTTAAACTCTTGGAGTAGGAGGATCCATCGAATCAAACGTGGTTTGGCATCTTGTTTTGTGAGCAAATATTTCAATGCTGCATGATCAGTGAAAACAATAACAAGAGATCCAACCAAATAAGACCTAAACTTGTCTAATGCAAAGACCACAACTAAGAGTTCTTTTTCAGTTGTAGTGTAATTCAATTGAGCATCATTCAAAGTCTTGCTAGCATAATATATGGCATGAGGTTTCTTGTCTTTTCTTTGCCCTAAAACAGCCCCAACCGCAAAATCACTAGCATCACACATCAGTTCAAATGGTAAAGACCAATCAGGAGCTTGTATGATTGGTGTAGTTGTCAACAACCCTTTAAGCTTTTCAAAAGCTTCTTGACATTTTGATGTCCAATCAAATGGGACATCTTGTGACAACAAGTTACACAATGGTTTGGCAATGGTACTAAAAGAATGAATGAATCTTCGATAAAAACCAGCATGTCCTAAAAAAGATCTCACATCTTTCACAGTCTTAGGGGTAGTTATTTTTTGAATGACTTCCACTTTTGACTTATCTACCTCTATCCCTTTTGAAGAGACAATGTGACCTAAAACAATGCCACGTGTCACCATAAAATAACACTTCTCCCAATTGAGTACAAGATTGCTCTCTTCACACCTTTCAAGAACTTTTTCTAGATTCATTAGACACAACTCATAAGAATCCCCATAAACTGAAAAATCATCCATGAAAACTTCCAAAAAATTTTCCACCATGTCACTAAAGATACTCATCATACACCTTTGAAAAGTGGCTGGTGCATTACATAAACCAAAAGGCATTCTTCTATAAGCATAGGTACCAAAAGGACAAGTGAAAGTGGTTTTTTCTTGGTCTTCTAAAGAAATCTCAATTTGGTTGTAACCTGAGTATCCATCAAGAAAACAATAGAAAGCTCTTCCAGCTACTCTTTCAAGCACTTGGTCTAAAAATGGAAGTGGAAAATGGTCCTTCCTAGTCACCATGTTCAATTTACGATAATCAATGCACATACGCCATCCAGTTTGGATTCTAGTTGGTACCAGCTCATTATTTTCATTCTTCACTACCGTGACTCCAGATTTTTTTGGGACAACTTGGGTTGGACTAACCCATTTTGAGTTTGCAATAGGGTAAATGATACCTGCATCAAGTAGCTTAAGCACTTCACCTCTCACTACTTCCTTCATGTTTGGGTTCAATCGTCTTTGCATTTGCCTCACAGATTTAGCCTCTTCTTCAAGATAGATTCTATGTGTACATAAAACAGGGCTAATTCCTTTCAAGTTAGTAATTTTCCACCCAATTGCTTTCTTGTGTTTTCTCACCACTCTCAAAAGTTTTTGTTCTTGCTCTATGCTAAGTTTTGATGAGATCACAATAGGATATGATTCATCTTCCCCTAGAAATGCATACTTAAGATCACTCGGTAAAGGCTTCCTTTCTAGTTTATCAGGCTGGACAAGAGATTCCTCAACTTTCACTTGGGGTGAAATCAAAGGCTCAAATGATGGGGTCCATTGACCTATTGACATAATAGGCATTGGATCTAGATAAGTCTCGAGTTCTCTTACTTCCTCATCAACACATTCCAAAGAACAAAATCTTTCATCATGAATTAAAGTTCTCTCCAATGGATCCTTGATCCACACTCTCTCAAAGTGTTCTTGACAAACTGTTTGGATGAAATCTACCTCTCTAATGTCCTCATGTTCCCCGATTTGTTTGGAGACATTGAATATGTTCATCTCCACAGTCATATTCCCAAAAGACAATTTCATCACCCCATTCCTACAGTTAATTAAGGCATTGGATGTAGCTAGGAATGGTCTCCCTAAGATGACTGGGATGGGGGCATTAGAACCTTGAATTGGTGCGGTGTCTAACACTACAAAATCAACAGGAAAGTAGAATTTATCTACTTGGACCAACACATCCTCAACGATACCCCTGGGAATCTTAATTGACCTATTAGCTAATTGAAGGGTGATTCGAGTAGGCTTGATTTCTCCTAAACCTAATTGTTCGTAAACAGTGTAGGGTATTAAATTCACACTCGCTCCTAAATCCAACAAAGCTTGATCTATCTTATGACTTCCAATAATGCATGAAATGGTAGGACAACCAGGATCTTTGTATTTGGGAGGGGTCTTAAACTGGATGATGGCACTAGCATGTTCAGTCAGAAAAGCTCTTTCTTTCACATTCAATCTCCTTTTGACTGTGCATAAATCCTTAAGAAACTTTGCATAAGATGGAACTTGTTTAATTGCATCAAGGAGTGGAATATTGACTTTCACTTGTTTGAACAATTCATAGATTTCTGAGTTCATAAGATCTTGTTTAGGTTTCCCTAACCTTTATGGAAATGGTGTTCTAGGAACAAATTCTAAATCACTCATTTTGACTCCAATTTTTCTTGAATCATCTCCTTTCTCACTCATCTCTTTCTCATTTATCTCACCTTCTTTGTCACTCAAACTCTCATTTGTCACTTGTGTTTTGATTCCCTCTTCACTTTCCCTAGATTTCTCCTCTACAATACCTTTAGGAATCCTAAAACCTACACCTTTGTCAACAATCTTTCCACTTCTAAGGGTAGTGATGGCTTGGACTTGTTCATGGTTTGAAGGTTCACTAGGTGAGGATTCACTCATGTGTACCTGACCTCTAGGATTGGGCATTGGTTGAGCTGGGATTTTTCCCTTCTCTTGAATGCTTAGTGATTGAGTCAACTTAGTTAGTTGACTTCGAATGTCATCTAAGGTCCTATTGGTCTGGTCTTGGAATTTGTAAACTTGGTTGTTGATTCCTCCTTGTGTTTGCATTAATTGTTGAAGAGTATCCTCTAAGGATCTCTTATGAGGTGGTTGGTATGTGTTATGTGTGGGAGCATGAAATGGTTGGGGTGGAGGTTGAAATGTTTGAGGTACTGAAGAGCCCTCATTTCTCCATCCAAAATTTGGGTGGTTCCTCCATCCAGGATTGTAGGTCTCAGAGTAGGGATTGACTACTTGGTTTGGAAATGGCTTTCTAACATTACTTGAATCAGAAGTTTGGCCATATAGCACTTCCTTGAAGGCTGGAATGGTAGGACACTCAGTTGTCCTATGCCTTTTGCTCTCACAAACAACACAACTTTCCTCTTGTTGTTCACTTATGACATGCACTTTTTTAATCTCAAGAGACTCTACTTTCCTAGCCAATGAGGCTAATCTAGCATTGAGGTCATCAGTCTCTTTCAATTGAAACTTCCCACTTGAATGAGAAATGGTGTTTCTAGACTCAACATGAACTGGGAGAGAAGTCTCCCATTGCTTTGTGTTTTCAGCCAATTGATCAAAAAAATCAAAGGCCTCACTTGGTTCTTTGTCATAAAACTCACCATTACACATGGTTGACACTAGCTTTTTAAAATCTGCGGTAAGAGAGTCATAAAAGAAACTCACTAACCTCCACATCTCAAAACCATGATGAGGGCATGCATTTAACAAGTCTTTGAACCTTTCCCAAGCTTGGTGAAATGACTCATTTGGACTACAAGAAAAATTCATCATTTGACGTTGTAAAGCTGCTGTCCTATGAGTGGGGAAGTATTTTTTCAAAAATTCAGCTTGCATTTCTCTCCATGTACCTATAGACCTAGGACGCAAGGAGTTTAGCCAAAGCTTGGCTTTATCCTTTAGAGAGAATGGGAACAATTTAAGCCGAATGGTTTCCTCGGTGCATGTTCTATCAATAAAAGTATTACATACCTCTTCAAAGTCTTTAATGTGTATGTATGGATTTTCAGAATCCATACCATGAAATGTGGGAAGAAGTTGAATCATGCCCGGTTTCAAATTGAAAGCTTGTTGGTTAAGAGGTAAGATAATACACGAAGGTGTACTTTGTCTAGCCGGGTGAAGATACTCTCTAAGAGTTCGAAAATTAGGTTGATCATTGAATTGTGGAGGTCCATTACCTTGAACACTTCCTTCACCCTCTACATCTTCAACATTAGCCATGATAAAATAATAACAATAACAATAATAATAATATAACAATTATATGAATATGAAAAGAAAGGAAAGAAAAGAAAAAAAAATTGCAAATAACAGTAATAGCTCAAAAATAAAAATACAATAAATTAAGAAATTCACTCTCCAATTAATAAGCACTATTAACAACAATAAACATTAAAAGATAATTATAAGAAGCTTGAATAAAAAGGCGGTAATACCGGCCAAGCACTTCAAACAATAAATATAAGAAAAATAATCATAACAAAACAACAAAATAAACTGAAATAAACAAGAGGCGGTAATACCGACCAAGCACTTTAAACAATAAATATAAGAAAAATAACAACAATAAACATTAAAAGATAATTATAACAAGCATGAATAAAAAGGCGGTAATACCGGCCAAGCACTTTAGACAATAAATAAAAACAATATCAACCAAATAAAATGAAATAAACAAGAAAAATATTAGCAACTAATAAGAATAGACAATAAAAGAAAAATGGTTGAACCAACCAAAATCCAACAATTAATAGTCCAGTCCATAGTCCAATATCCAAAACGTTAAGATCAAATTTTTTTTAGGCGGTAAAACCAGCCACTTGATTTGTTTTTTAATTTTTTTTTGAGGCGGTAAAACCAGCCAATTTAATTTTTTTTTATATGATTTTTTTTTAGTTTTCCAATAATCAAATCTAAATTTGTTACCTTTGCTTGCTAGCTCCCCGGCAACGGCGCCAAAATTGCTTGACCGCTTTTTATGTTCGGCTTGTTTTAACTCGCAAGTGCACGAGTGTGCGATGTAGCAATTAACTCGGTAAGATCGAGGTCATATCCACAGAGAGCTAGATCTGGAAATTAAGCTAAGTAACAAAAAAAAAACTCAAGAGAAATTAAATTAACAATAACTTGGTTGAAAATAATTGATGGATTTGTTTTCAAAGATAAAAAAAAATGTAAATAGATTTTAAATGACAAGAAAAGTAAGTCTTGGTCCAAATCAATTTTAATGGTGATGTATTGGTGATTTCTTCAACATATATAAGATAACTCAACCTAATCTCAACGATGGTGATATTAGATCGTAAGATATTACAATGAAGATTAGAAAGATGAAGATTGATTATTGTTTAAGAATGAACAAGTACTTTCATATTAAGTAAGACATTGAATCAAGCAATCTCTATACCAAAACTAAAGTTTGTGCATAAAAATTCAAGATTATAACATTACCTAAATGATTTCTAAAATTTCTTTACAATAATAAATCATTTATGAAGAAAATAAGAAGATAAACATTAAGATTCATTCATATCCTAAAGAACTCACCTCAATCACCATTATCCTTGATTTGGATCCAAGAAAGAGTTTAGCCAACCATGATTATATATAAGAACACTTCAATAAACATGAAAGAACTTGAATCCAACTGAAAAAATAAGTTTTACAAACTAAAGAACCGAAATCTATAAAGAAGAACACAATACAATTTCAGAAAAAATTCGGACACAAATCTGACTCTAACTTTGGACAGCAATTCGACCCTCTTAGAAGCTTTTTTTGGAGAAGTCTATTAGAGACATATTTATAGGAAATTCTGTCACCTTTCCAGATCATTAAAGAACAGCTCATTTGGACACCTGAGTAAAACGTTATGGGCAAAACACCAAAAGGTGTTCTGAAAAATCAAATCAAGACAACTTTACAACTACTTTGGTGCACGTTTTTCTTCCTCATTTATGAGGTGTCTCCTTCTTCTTTTTGACCCAAAATAATGTTAAAATATCCCCTCCAGCTTTCCATCCATGTGCTTGCCTTCTTGGATCAATGGATTACCCAAAATAAATCAATTGTTATTTGTTGTGTGGACATGTAAGATCATGGATTGTGTTTGGGTTGGTTTGAAGGTTGATTTGGGGTTGATTTAGGGCTGATTTGGGGCTGATTTGGGGCTGAATTTGGGCTGAATTTGAGCATCAAATAAGTATACAAATGTACTTATTATTTGGGCTAAGATTGACATTGAAACCTTGAGTGTTTAATGGTTGAAGTTTGCACACAACATAAGGCAAGTTTGGGCTTGAAATAAATCATATGATATTCTTTTCTAGAATTGGAATAGAATTGATTTTTGGGACAAATTTGGAGCACTTATTTGAACTAAGATTTGCTTCAATCTTCAACTAAATGTCTCTTCAATTCTTTGTTCTGAATTCCGACGTTGAATTTTGTGAATTAATTCATTTAAGCTCCAAAAACCTATCGAAACATTAAAACAAACTTCATTACTAAAAAACACATCAATTATTATAAAAACAACCAAATAAAAACAATAAATACATATGTAAAATAAGAGACTTAATGACACTTTTGATGCACAATCAATTTGCATCAACATTTTCGGTGCCTTTTTCATCCTTGATTTCTTCCTGATTGGTCATGGCATAAGAAAATTGAAGTGCTGGAGGGAAATCAGTCTTTTTTTTGCAATGTTCAGATTCAACCCCTTACCCTTAGAGATTGACTCGTCATCTTTTTCACAAGGTTCAAGAATTGGTTTTTGAATAATCTTACCACTATAAAAAGTGATGACTGATTTGACTTGATCCATGTGTTGACTTCTAGGACTACTTGCATTTGCATTGTATTGAGATGGAAACTTACCTTTCTCTTAAAAACTAAGAGCAGATGTGAATTTTGCAAGAGTATCTTTAAAATCTGTTATGTTTTGAGCAAGTTGAGTGTTGATTGTCTCTTGCTTTTCAATAAATGCGTACAAAGTTTCCTTAAAATTTCTTATAGGAGGTGGAGCATAAGGAGGTGCATATCCATGAGAATTTTGAAAATTGTGGTGTGCTTGAAACGATGGTTGTGAAGTTTGTACATTGTTATTATTACTCTTCCAATTGAAATTTGGGTGATTTCTCCAACCAGGATTGTATGTTTGCGAGTATGGGTTATGGTTGGCCCTTTGGAAATTGTTTAAAGCATAGGCTTGTTTATGGAGGCATTCCTTAAAAGAAGGCAAGGTTGGACATTATTGGTTGAGTGTTCATTTGTTTCATATATTTAATACACAATGTTTTTAACAGATTTTAATTGGCCACTCTTTTTCAATTTTAGTGCCTCGAATTTTCTAGCTAAAGATGTAAACTTGGCTTAGAAGTCATGATCTTCTCTAAGGTTGTACATACCTCCACTAGATGTATGAGGTTGAGTTTTACTCGGTGCCTTACAAGTACCCGCGGTGTCCTAATTTTGAGCATTTTCAGCTAATAAGTCTAAGTACTCCATTGCTTTATCAAGGTCTTTATCTTCAAAAGTTCCATTGCACATCAATTCAACCATTTGCCTATCTCTAGGTGTTAACCCTTCATAAAAATGTGAAACCAATCTCCATGTTTCAAAACCATAATGAGGGCAAGTATTAAGCAAGTCTCGATACTTATCCCAATATTGGTAAAATGTTTCTCCTGGTTTTTGAGTGAAAGTGGTGGTTTGTCTTTTGAAAGAGTTTGTTCTGTGAGATGGGAAAAACTTCTTTAAAAATTACTGTTGCATTTCATCCCAAGCACGAATGGATCCTGGTCTCAAATTTTTGTAGCCATGTTTTAGCTTTATCTTTTAATGAAAAAGAAAAAAAGCTTTAATCTGATGGTGTTCATGCTAGAATTTGAATCATTATATGTGTTACAAAACTCTTCAAATTCCCTTAAATGCAAGTATGGATTTTTCAATTCTAAGCCATGAAAAAGAGGTAAAAGTTGAATAATGCCCAGCTTAAAATTAAAATGAGATGCATCAAAAGGGAAAACTATGCATGATGGTGCACTTATTCTTGTGAGATTCATGTGGTCTTTAAGTGTTTTACCACGGTTATTCTCATTATGAAGTGATTGATTATCTTCTTCGGCAATATTTTCTGAAAATGATGAGGATACCCTATAAAGTCTACCACTTGATGTACGTGACCACTCTCATGCACGTGTAGGAATAGAATAAAAAAAATAAAAGAAGAAAAAACAAGAGACAAGAAACAAAGTTATATACAAGAGAAGAGAAAAGAGAAAATAAAATAAATATTATAATTTGTACAAGAACTTACCTCCCCGGCAATGACGCCAAAAACTTGACACGACTAAAAGATTGATGTCTTCTCCCAAGTGCAGGAGTGTCGAAGTAATAAATAACCTGGTAAGATCGGAGTCTACCCAAAACGTCATTGATAACGTCAAAATTTGAACCACTTGAAAAGATGAAAGTTGTAGGAAATTATCACAGATTTCTTGTGTAAAACATTCAGATAATTTTGACTTCTAGAACTCTAGATATGACCCAAATACTGAATAGTGCTCGGGCTGGAGGACAGATTCAGACTTCTTTGTTTTTGTTTCAAGTTGGACTTAAAAATGACCTTTTTAGATCTTGAGCTCCTATGAAAGTTGTAGGCCTATGTCTTACCTTTTCATCCATATAAAGTAGACCTAAATCTGAGATCTACAGCTCCAGATATGACCCAATTACCAAACAGTGTTTCGGTTTGGACTGCACCGACATCTCTTTTCTAAGTTTGGTCATCTCTTTGTCCTTTCAATTTTAGTTCTTAAATTAATCAATCAATCCTTTCATTTATGTGATAGGCCTGTATTTAAAATGAATATTTACCACAAATTAAAGGTATCTTATATTATTAGATATGTTGTTATAAAACATGCTTTAGTTAAGGAGTTATTGATACTTCAAGTGCAAAATGATGATACAAAACCTTGATAAAAATGCATTTTTAAGTACTAATCAGGTCCCAAGTGCAAGAGTGTTAAAGCAATAAATAACTCGGCAAGGCCAAGGTCGAACCATAGGGAGATTAATTGTATAAATTATAGATAACAATAATACAACAACAATAATAATAATAACAACAATAGTAGTAGTAATACTAATATTAATAGTAATAAGAATACTAATAATATTAATATTAATAGTTGTAGTAGTAGTAGTAGTAGTAATAGTAGTTGTACTAGAATAAGAAGAAGAAGAAGAAGAAGTTGATGAGAACTTTGAGATGGAATATTAACGTAAGGATTAAACAATGATAATAATAAATGTCAAGGTTAGAGGATCCACTACTAATATGTCAAACACGTACAATATAAACTCTTATTATTCAATTGGAAACCACACACAAAGAAGGTTCCAATCAAATTATAAATTGGTAACATGATTACATTAGTTATCTTATTTGATTAATACTAATATTTGTAAATTTCATCAGGCATTCATGATTATAACTTATGTTAACAATAAATCAAGTTCCTTTCATAGCACAGGTGTCGGTTATACTATACAGTTTATGCTATGCAAGTGCCAAGTATTTGATATACCAAGTGTTATACAACATAAATCTAGATTAGTCATTTATCAAGTAAAGTATAAAAGAGTGAATAAGATAACAAATACAAAATAGATTAGTATTTAACATTAAAGTCCATATTAAGTTTACACTATACTTATTCTTACACCATTAGTGTAACCTTAATAAACTTAGCTAAACATAATGAAAGAGAGAAACTTAAATAAAATAAATAAGATAAAAGTTAACTAAGAAAAGGAAAAGAATTAAAAGGGATAAACAAGATATTAATGAAAATAAAACTTAAGCATTACAAAAATACAAAGAGAGAAAGCAAAAGCATGATCTTGATCTGGAGACCAAGATGCCTAAATGCATGGCAAATGCCTCCTTTTATAGGCCAAAATTGGGAACTATTGATTTGGTGACTAATTGATGAGTGGGTGGCCAACTCTTGACTTGGTGACAATCCTTATCTTTTCTTGTTTGCCCATAACGTCATTAATAACATTAAAATTGGAACCATTTAAAAATATAAAAGTTATAGGAAATTGTCTCAGCTTTCCAGAAAATGTAAATGGAGGTCATTTGGACTTTAAGAACTCCAGATATAGGCCAAACATTAAATATTATTCGGGTTGCAGGACAAATTCAGACTTCTTTATTGTTGCTATAATTTGGACTTGAAAATAGCCTTTTTAAATTTGAGCTCCATAAGAAAGTTGTAGGCCTATGTCTTATCTTTCCATCCATATAAAGTAGACCTAAATCTGAGATCTACAGCTCCAGATATTACCCAATTACTAAACAGTGTTCTGGTTTAGACTGCACCAACATCTCTTTTCTAAGTTTGGCCATCTCTGTGTCCTTTCAATTTCAGTTCTTAAACTCATTAATCAATTCTTTCATTTATGTGATAGGCCTGCATTTAAAATGAACATTTACCACAAATTAAAGGTATTTTACATTATTTTATATGTTATTACAAAACAAGCTTTAATTAAGGAGTTATTGATACTTCAAGTGCAAAATGATAATATAAAACCTTGATAAAAATGTACTTTTAAGTACTAATCAAAGCCTATCCCCAACCTATGGAGGGCGTTTAAGCTGTTCTTGGATGTAAAACCAAAGGAAGATGTGAGCCACACTCACAACTACGATTTAAGTCTTAGTTTGTAAAAACTTGTGTCTTTTGGTTTATTTAATAGTATAATATTTGTGTTTTGTTGTTTCTTATATTTGTTTAAGTGTGTTTCATGTTTGTCAGTAGTCATTGTTTCAAGCGATGTCTTCTATACTCTATCTTTCTACCTTAGGACATTGAGGACAATGTCTCGTTTTGGTTAGTGGGAGAGGGTAGTAGTTGATAGTAAAAAATAATAATTGTGTTTTCTGTTTCATAAACCATTTGCAAACTGTTGTTACTAAGATGGTAGAGTAAGGAGAAATTTTATTGACTCTTGAGACATATCTTGGTTAACATTTTTCAATGATTATTTGCAATATTTATAATAAGGTCTATCATAATACTTCTTGAAATATTCAAGTTTACAAACTCTTACATTGTTATTACTTAATTCTGCTCATATACTCATTTAACATGTATTCTTAAACCTTCATTTTCACACACACACTTTAACATATAATTGTGGGTTGCACATTAGATTATTACATTATTTATGTTCTTTTGTTAAAGGTAACAACTAAGAAAAAGAGATAGTGTATAATTTGAAAAAAAAAATGATGACAATAAAAATGTAGGTAAGTTTGGTTTCGTAGCTTTCCTAACCTAATCAATTAAACTCAAAGGGGTGTTTTAACACCTAATACCATAAAGTCAACTAACTTGGGAGTTATTAACCCAATGCTTCTTACATGAGTTAAGGAAAGAAGCTTAAGAAAATCAAATATTGCACTATCTACGTATCAGTATCTGCTACTCGAGTCACTAAGCTCGTAGGTGTGTCTCAACACCTGATGTCCTAAGACCAACTGGTCTGAGATTCATTAACCAAAAGCTTGTTACATGGGTTAAAGATGCATTGTGTTTTAAGTTACATGTATATATATTAAAAAAACAAAAAAAAGAAGAAAAAAATCTCTCAACCCAAGGAAGTTAACCTTAAACATTAGAATAAGAAGTTTATTTTCTTCCAAGTAAAGCCCTATAACTATGTGTTGATATATTGAGCACAAAAGAAAGGTTTATTAATATCTTGTTTAAGAGGTAGTGAGCAGATATATAAATTTAATGAAAGTTTGTTTATTTAAATAGATTAATGGAAGTTGAATGATGAATACCTTGTTTTGTGGAATTTGCACATTATTTTTCTATTTTAACGCTTTGATTATTAAGGACTAGTAATAAGTTCGTTGAGGGGTGTGATTAGTACTTAAAAGTGCATGTTTATCAAGATTTTTATGTCATCATTTTGCACTTGAAGTATCAATAACTCCTTAACTAAAGCATGTTTTATAATAATATATCTAATAATATAAGATACCTTTAATTTGTGGTAAATGTTCATTTTAAATGCAGGCCTATCACATAAATGAAAGGATTGATTGATGAATTTAAGAACTGAAATTGAAAGGATAAAGAGATGGCCAAACTTAGAAAAGATATGTTGGTGCAGTCCAAATTGGAACACTATTCGGTAATTGGGTCATACCTGGAGTTGTAGATCTCGGATTTAGGCCTACTTTACATGGATGGAAAGGTAAGATATAGAGGCCTATAATTTTTAAAGGAATCTAAGATTTAAAAAGGCCATTTTCAAGTCCAAATTGTAATAACAATGAAGAAGTCTAAATCTATCCTGGAGCCCGAACACCGTTCAGTGTTTATCCCATATCTAGAGTTCTAGAAGTTTAAATGACCTCCAGTTTTTTTTCTTGGAAAGCTGAGATAATTTTCTACAACTTTCATGTTTTCAAGTGGTTCCAATTCTAATGTTATCAATGACATTTTGGGTAGACATGAGAAGATAAGGATTGTCATCAAGTCAAGAGTTGGCCACCCCCTCATCAATTAGTCATCAAATCAATAGTTTCCAATTTTAGCCTATAAAAGGAGGCATTTGCCATGAATTTAAGCATCTTGGTTTCCAGATCAAGATCATGCTCTTGCTTTCTCTCTTTGTATTTTTGTAATGCTTAAGTTTTGTTTTCATTAATATCAAGTTTATGCCTTTCATTTCCTTTCTTTTACTTAGTTAACTTAACTTTTATCTTATTTATGTTCTATTTTCTTTATTTGTTTTTCTTTCTTTCATTATGTTTAGTTAAGTTTATTATGTCAAGGTAAAAAGGTTACACTAATGGTGTAAGAATAAGTATAGTATAAACTCAACATGGACCTTAATGTTTGATACTAACATGTTTTGTATTTGTTATCTTGTTCACTTTTAATACTTTGCTTGTTAAATGGTTAATCTAGATTTATGTTGTATAATACTTGGTACAAAAAATACTTGGCACTCTCATAGCCCATACTATATGGTATAACCGACACTTGAGCTATGAAAGAAACTTGATTTATTGTTAACATAAGTTATAATCATGAATGCGTTAACAAGATTTAGAAGTATTAGCATTAATCAAATAAGATAACTAGTATAAACATGTTAACAATTTGTAATCTGATTGGAACATTTTTTATGTGTTGTTTCTAATTGAATAATAAGATTTCATACTGTACTTGTTTGACATACCATTAATGGATCCTCTAACCTTAACATTTGTTATTATCATTGTTTAATCATTATGTTAACTCTTATACTCCCGATGCATCTCATTTTAATTTTAAGCCAGGTATTATTCAACTTTTACCTTCTTTTCATAGCTTAGCATTGGAAAATCCATACTTGCATTTAAGGGAATTTGAGGAGGTCTTCAACACATATAGTAATTTAAATTGTAGCATGAACACCATCAGATTAAAGTTTTTTCCTTTTTCATTAAAAGATAAAGCTAAAACATGGCTACAAAATTTGAAACCAGGATCCATTCGTGCTTGGGATGAAATGCAATAACAGTTTTTAAAGAAGTTTTTCCCATCTCATAAAACAAACTCTTTCAAAAGACAAATCACCACTTTCACTCAAAAACCAAGAGAAACATTTTACCAATGTTGGGATAGGTATCGAGACTTGCTTAGTACTTGCCCTCATCATGATTTTGAAACATGGAGATTGGTTTCACATTTCTATAAAGGGTTGACACCTAGAGATAGGCAAATGGTTGAATTGATGTGCAATGGAACTTTTGAAGATAAAGATCCTGATGAAGCAATTGAGTACTTAGACTTGTTAGCTGAAAATGCTCAAAATTGGGACACCGCGGGTACTTATGAGCCATTGAGTAAAACTCAACCTCATACATCTAGTGGAGGTATGTACAACCTTAGGGAAGATCATGACCTTCAAGCCAAGTTTGCATCTTTAGCTAGAAAAGTCGAGGCACTAGAATTGAAAAAGAGTGGTCAATTAAAATCTGTTGAAAACATTGTGTGTCAAATATGTGAAACAAATGAGCACTTAACCAATAACTGTCCAACCTTGTCTTCTTTTAAGGAATGTCTCCATGAACAAGCCCATACTTTAAACAGTTTCCAAAGCGTCAACCACAACCCATACTCCCAAATACACAACCCTGGTTGGAGAAATCACCCAAATTTTAGTTGGAAGAGTGAGAACAACAATGCACAAACTTCGCAACCACCGTTTCAAGCACACCACAATTTCTAAAATTCTCATGGATATGCACCTCCTTATGCTCCACCTCCTAGAAGAATTCTTGAGGAAACATTGCATGCATTCATTGAAAAGCAAGAGACAATCAATACTCAACTTGCTCAAAACATGACAGATTTTAAAGATACTCTTGCAAAATTGACATGTGCTCTTAGTTTCCAAGAGAAAGGTAAGTTTCCATCTCAACCACAACAAAATCCCAAGGGGCAATACAATGCAAATACAAGTAGTTCCGGAAGCCAACACATGGATCAAGTTAAATCAGTCACTACTCTTCACAATTGTAAGGTTATTGAAAAACCCACTCTTGAACCTTATGAGAAAGATGATGAGTCAATCTTTGAGGGTAAGGAAGGGGTTGAATCTGAAAATTGCAAAGAAATGACTGATTCCCCACCAGCACTTCCATTTCCTCATGCCATGACCAAACAAAGGAAAGTCAATCACAACTCTAAAATCTTTGAAACTTTCAAACAGGTAAGAATCAATATACCTTTACTGGATGCTATTAAACACATTCCTTCTTATGCTAAATTTTTGAAAGATCTATGCACTGTGAAGAGGAAACTGAATGTGAAAAAGAAAGCCTTTTTAGCCGAACAAGTAAGTGTCATTCTTTAGAACAATAATGCTTTGAAATATAAAGACCCTAGTTGTCCTACAATTTCTTGCTTTAGAGAACATAAAATTGAAAGAGCCTTACTTGATTTTAGAGCTAGTGTGAATTTACTTCCATATTCAGTTTTTCAAAGTCTTAATCTAGGTGAGTTAAAACCAACTTCTATAACTCTTTTACTTGTCGATAGATCTGTAAAAGTGCCTAGATGAATAATTGAAGATGTGCTAGTACAAGTCGACAAATTCATTTATCCTGCGGATTTTATTGTCTTGGACACACAACCTGTTGAAGTATATAATTCATTTCCTGTTATTTTAGGACGTCCATTTCTTGCAACTTCTAATGCATTGATTAATTGTAGGAATGGACTGATGAAGATATCATTTGGAAACATGACATTGGAGATAAATATTTTCAATATTTGCAAGCATCCTGGAGATGATAATGATGTACAGGAAGTGGACTTTACTAAAAAATTAATTCATGATCAATTTCAAACCACTTCCAGTGAAATTGAGATTGATGAATCTGATGATTTGCAAATGATTTATTTTCAGGAAGAATCAAAGACAAGTAATTGGAGGCCACAAATTGAGGAATTGCCACCATGATCAATTAAGTCTATACCTTCAATTGTTCAACCACCCAAACCTGATTTGAAGCCATTTCCATCTAATCTCAAATACTCATTTTTGGGAGAAAATGAAACTTTTTCCGGTAATAATCTCTTCCAAACTTAATGCACATCAAGAAGGTAAGTTATTGCAAACTCTGAAAATGCAAAAAAATACATTAGGATGGACCATAGCTAATATAAAAAGAATTAGTCCTTTGATTTGTACACACATAATTTATTTGGAGGAAAATGCTAAACCCTCTAGAGAAATGCAACGAAGGCTAAATCCTAATATGAAAGAAGTAGTGAAAAATGAAGTCATTAAGCTTCTAGATAATGAAATCATTTATCCTATTTCTGACAGCAAATGGGTAAGTCCTACCCAAGTTGTACCCAAGAAGTCTGGAGTCACTATGATAACAAATGAGAACAATGAGTTAATTCCCACTAGAACAATGACTATAGGAAACTTAATTCAATGACTAGAAAAGATCATTTTCCTTTACCTTTCATGGATCAAATCCTAGAAAGAGTTGCAGGTCATGAATTTTATTGTTTTCTAGATGGCTATTCGGGTTACAACCAAATTGAAATTGCATTGGAAGATCAAGAGAAGACTACTTTCACATGTCCATTTAGTACTTTTGCATATCGAAGGATGCCTTTTGGATTATGTAATGCACCAGCCACATTTCAAAGATGCATGCTTAGTATATTTAGTGATATGGTTGAACATTTTCTTGAGATTTTCATGGATGATTTTTCTGTTTTTGGCGATTCATTTGATGATTGTTTAACTAACTTAGAAAAGATTTTGACCAGGTATGAAGAGAAGAATCTGGAGCTGAATTGGGAAAAATGTCATTTTATGGTAACAAACAGCGTTGTACTTAGTCACATTGTTTCATCAAAAGGAATTGAGGTTGACAAATCTAAAATCGAGTTAATTGCAAACTTGCCAACACCAAAATCTATTAAAGACGTTAGATCATTCCTAGGACATGCTGGTTTTTATAGAAGGTTCATCAAAGATTTTAGTGTAATATCTAAGCCTTTAAGTAACCTTCTAACAAAGGATACTATTTTTGAATAGACTGAACATTGTGAAGAAGCCTTTGTTAAACTTAAAAACTTGCTTACTTATGTTCCTATCATTCAACCTCCCGATTGGTCATTACCTTTTGAAATAATGTGTGATGCTAGTGATTATGCCGTAGGAGCTGTTTTGGGATAAAGAAAAGATAAGAAACCTTATGTGATTTACTATGCAAGTAAAACTTTAAATAGTGCTCAAATGAATTATACTACCACTGAAAAAGAATTACTTGCAATAGTATTTGCATGTGAAAAATTCAGGTCTTATCTTGTTGGCTCACCTGTTGTTGTTTTTAGTGATCATGCAGAATTGAAATATCTTCTTTCTAAGAAAGATTCTAAGGCTAGATTGGTGCGGTGGATTTTGTTACTTCAAGAATTTGATATCACAATCAAAGATAAGAAAGGCACCAAAAATGTTGTTGCAGATCACTTCTCAAGATTGACAACAGATTTGAAAACTTACATCACACCAATCGATGACTACTTTCCCGATGAATCTTTACTTTATGTCTCTACAATGCCTTGGTTTGCTAATATTGTCAATTTTCTTGTTTTAGGATAATTGCCAGCTCATTGGAGTACCCAAGATAAAATAAAGTTCTTGAATGAACTGAAGAACTTTTATTGGGATGACCCTTATTTATTCAAATATTGTCCTGATCAAATATTTTGAAGATGCATTCCTGACAATGAGGTAAGTAGTGTCATTAAATTTTATCATTCTGAGGCATATGGGGGCCATTTCTCATCAAGAAAGACAACTGTGAAAATCTTAGAAAGTGGATTTTATTGGCCCACCATGTTCAAAGACTCACATGCATTCTACAAGTCTTGTGAAAATTGTCAAAAGTTGGGATCAATTTCAAAACGTCACATGATGCCTTTAAATCCTATTATTGTCATTGAGATCTTTGACTGTTGGGGTATAGATTTCGTGGGTCCATTCCCTCCATCATTTGGTTTCTTATACATATTAGTCGTAGTAGATTATGTTTCAAAATGGATAGAGGCAATTCCAAGTCGAAACAATGATCACAAAACAGTGATAAAATTTTTGAAAGAAAATATTTTGAGTCGATTTAGAGTCCCTCGAGCCATAATAAGTGATGGTGGAACACATTTCTACAACAAGCCATTTGAGTCTTTAATGAAGAAATATGGAATCACACACAAAGTTGCCACCCCTTATCACCCTCAAACAAGTGGACAAGTAGAGCTTGCTAATAGGGAGATCAAACATATTTTGGAGAAAACAGTGAACCCTAATAGGAAAGACTGGTCTTTAAGACTTAATGATGCACTTTGGGCTTATCGAACTGCTTATAAAACATCATTAGGTATGTCACCTTATAGACTAGTCTATGGAAAACCTTGTCACTTGTCGTGGAACTTGAATATAAAGCTTATTGGGCTATTAAAGCTTTCAATTCAAATCTGAATGATGCTAGTCAACTGCGAAAATTACAAATAAATGAGCTTGAGGAAATAAGAAATGATGCATATGAAAATTCAAGAATTCAAAAGGCAAGAATCAAAGAGTTTCATGACAAGAAAATACTGAGAAAAACATTCAATGTTGATCAAAAAGTCTTGCTTTATAATTCTCGACTGCATTTATTTCTTGAAAAATTAAGATCAAGATGGAGCGGTCCTTTTATTGTGAAACATGTGTATCCATATGGGGCCTACGACATTGAGAATCCAAAGAATGGTAATGTTTTTAAGGTAAATGGACATTGTCGAAAAGTTTACTTTAACAATTTTTCACTTGAACATGACTCTATTGAATTGGGTGATCCTGTATATAAAGATTGATTTTTTTTTTCTCATATTATTTTTGTGTTTCTTTTTGAGTGATTTTTGCTAGTTTCTCTCACCCCGGTCAAATGGCGGATAACGGTACTCCGTGATTTAAGTCGGTTCTTTCAGTTTCCCACAATAACTGATATTTGTATATATTTGTGCAATTCTTTGAATCTCTCTTCCAATTCTCATTTTAAAATGAACACTAACCTAGAAAAATTAAAAAAGTATTTTCCCACTCTGCCTCAGAATACGATTACAAAAATTTACCGTGCTAGATGTGCAAGATTGAGATTGTTAATGAATCATGGAATTCCTAAAGATATTCGCTAGTTGATTGAAGCAAAGGTCCGATTATCAGGTGAGTCCTCTAACTCCTTCATTTCACACATGCCTAGAACAGGTAAAACCACTTTTGCAAAGAAACGTCATGCAAAACGACTAAAAGTCTGTCATCGATGTGCTAGATGGACTTGTAATGCACAAAGTCGTTCTTTAGGAATGGTATCTATAAACCGTGAAGATAAAATACAATTCATTAAGGATGGCCTGAGTAAGGAGTCTTTAGATAATCTTCTATTGACTCTTGAGACACATCTTAGTGGAGATGTGCATCGTGCAATTCATGATTTATGGCCACTATTTCATAAAGAACATGATCGACTTAGTCTTGGGAATCTGACTAAAAAAGACCCTGTTTGCCAGTTTTTAAGAAAACTGGATGGGAAGCCTATCCCCGACCCATAGAAGGCGTTTAAGCCATTCTTGGACGTAAAACCAAGGGAAGATGTGAGCCACAATCACAACTACCTGTACATACACATGCTTTTTCAAAAGTAAATAAATAAATAAATAAAGAGAGAGAGAGAGTGTGTGTGAGACTCTAGTTGGCCTACATATAGGTGGTATGATTGCCTTTCTAATTTCTCATCTATAAAATCCTCTCTTCCTTCCTTTCATTTCTACAATACAGAAGTGTGTAGAAATAGCAAGTTCCTCAGGTCATCATATAAGAAATATTTGTGTTTTCGGTGGATCTAGTCTTGGGAAAGAAAAGGAGTTTTTAGAATCAGCAAATCATCTTGGTCAAGTCCTAGCTGAGCGAAAGATTCATTTAGTGTATGGGGGAGGGAGTCTTGGGTTAATGGGAGGTGTGTCAATAGCTGCATTTTTAGGAGGTAGTCAAGTTTTGGGGGTCGTCCCCAAAGCTTTAGCACAAGGGGACATCATTGGAAAAACAATTAGAGAGGAACTTCAGGTCTCCATAATATCAGCTCGAATGAATGCAATGTTTAACCATACTGATGCCTTCATTGCTTTACCAGGTGGTCTAGGCACATTGGAAGAGATCTTTCATATTTCCTTTCGGGCCCAACTGCACATTCACCATAAACCCATAGGTTTATTAAATGTTAATGGTTATAATGATAAGTTGTTGTCTTTTCTTAATCATGTTGTGGAACAGGAATTTCTAACATCTTCTACATGACAAATCATAATCTCTGCCGCTACTACTGAACAATTGATTAACCAACTACAATCTTTCATTCCTGTAATTGATCCTTCCACGAGTCGCATAAATTGGTCAACTAAGGAAAGTCGTAAAAAGCTTAGATTAGATTTGAGCCTTCATTTGTGAATCTTTGTGTCTTTTGGTTTTATTATTGTGTTTTGTTGTTTCTTATATTTGTTTCAGTGTGTTTCAGGTTTGTCAGTGTTCGTTATTTCAGGTGATATCTTCTATACTCCATCTTTCTACCTTTAAACATTGAGGACAATATCTCTTTTTAGTTGGGGGGAGAGGGTAGTAGTTAAAAAAAAAAGACTAACTATGTTTTCTATTTCATAAAGCATGTGCAAAATTGTTGTTACTATGATGACAGAGTAAGGAGAACTTTTTATGACTCTTGAGACGCATCTTAGTAACCATTCTTAACAAGGTCTATTATAATACTTCCTGAAATATTTAGGTTTACAAACTCTCGTATTGTTACCACTTAATTCATGGGTTGAGGAGAAAAGCTTAAGGGAATCAAACATTGCACTATCTACATATCAGTATCTACGACCCGAGTTACTAAGCTCGTAGGGGTGTCTCAACACCTAATGCCCTAAGACCAACTAGTCTGGGAGACATTAGCCGAAAGCTCGTTACATGGGTTAAAGATGCATGGTGTTTTAAGTTATATGTATATAAAAAAAAAGAAAAAAGAGAAAAATTTTGTTTTCTTCCAATAAAAGCCCCATAATTATGTGTTGATATATTGAGCACAAAAGAAAGGTTTATTAATATCTTGTTAAGAGGTATTGAGCAGATATATAAATTTAATGAGAGTTTGTTTATCTGGATAGATTAATGAAAGTTGAATGATGAATACCTTTCTTTGTGGAATTTGCAAATTGCTTTTCTATTTTAACGCTTTGATTACTAGAGACTAGTAATAAGCTGGTTGGGGGGTGTGATTAGTATTTAAAATTGTATTTTTATCAAGGTTTTATTTCATCATTTTGCACTCGAAGTATCAATAACTCCTTAACTAAAACATGTTTTATAATAACATATCTAATAATATAAGATACCTTTAATTTATAGTAAATGTTCATTTTAAATACAGGCTTGTCACATAAATGAAAGGATTGATTGATGAATTTAAGAACTGAAATTAAAAGAACAAAGAGATGGCCAAAGTTAGAAAAGAGATATCGGTGCAATCCAAACCGGAACACTATTTGGTAATTGGGTCATATTTGGAGTTGTAGATCTCAGATTTTGGTCTACTTTATATGGATGGAACGGTAAGACATAAGCCTACAACTTTCATATGGAGCCCAAGATCTAAAAAGCTATTTTCAAGTCCAAATTGTAGCAACAACAAAGAAGCTCGAATCTGTCTTCCAACCCGAGCACTATTTAGTATTTGGCCCATATCTAGAGTTCTAGAAGTCCAAGTGAGCTGAATGTTTTACACAAGAAAGCTGAGACAATTTCCTACAACTTTTATGTTTTCGAGTGGCTCCAATTTTGACGTTAGCAATGATGTTTTGGGCAGACAAGAGAAGATAAGGAGGCATTTGCCATGCATTTAGGCATCTTGGTTGGCCACCCACTCATCAATTAGCCATCAAATCAACAGTTCCCAATTTTGGCTTATAAAAGGAGGCATTTGCCATGCATTTAGGCATCTTGGTTTCCAGATCAAGATCATGCTTTTGCTTTCTCTCTTTGTATTTTTTATGCTTTGCTTTCATTAATATCAAGTTTATGACTTTCATTTCCTTTCCTTTACTTAGTTAACTTTTATCTTATTTATGTTCTTATTTTGTTTATTTATTTTTCTTTCTTTTATTATGTCTAGCTAAGTTTATTATCTCAAGTGAAAAGGTTACACTAATGGTGTAGGAATAAGTATAGTGTAAACTTAATATGGACTTTAATGTTTGATACTAACATGTTTTGTATTTGTTATCTTGTTCACTTTTTAATACTTTGCTTGTTAAATGACTAATCTTGATTTATGTTGTATAAAACTTGGTACAACAAATGCTTGGCACTTTCATAGTTCATACTGTATGGTATAATCTGATTGGAACCTCTTTTGTGTGTAGTTTCCAATTGAATAATAAGAGTTTATACTATACTTGTTTGACATACCATTAGTGGATCCTCTAACCTTGACATTTGGTATTATCATTGTTGAATCATTACATTAATATTTCATCTCAAAGTTCTCATCTTCTTCTCCTTCTCCTTCTTTTTTTTTTATTAATATTATTACTATTATTATTGGTATTACTATTATTATTATTATTGTTGTTGTTGTTGTTGTTGTTGTTGTATTATTATTATTTATAATTTGTACAATTAACCTCCTTGTGGTTCGATCCTGGTATTGCCGCGTTATTTATTACTTCGACACTCATGCACTTGGGAGAAGACATTAATCTTTTCGTCATGTCATTACACTATATTTGTTCTTACATTATTAGTATAACCTTTCACCTTGACATAATAAACTTAACTAAACATAATGAAAGAAAGAAAAATAAATAAACAAAATAAGAACATAAATATGATAAAAGTTAACTAAGTAAAGGAAAGGAAATGAAAGGCATGAACAAGATATTAATGAAAGCAAAATTTAAGCATTACAAAAATATAGAGAGAGAAAGCAAGAGCATTATCTTGATCTGGAGACAAGATGCCTAAATGCATGGAAAATGCCTCCTTTTATAGGCCAAAATTAGGAACTATTGATTTGATGACTAATTGATGAGTGGGTAGCCAACTCTTGACTTATTAACAATCCTTATCTTCTCTTATCTACCCAAAACATCATTAATAACGTCAAAATTTGAACCACTTGAAAACATGAAAGTTGTAGAAAATTGTCTCAACTTTCCATGAAAAAATAATGGAGGTCATTTGGACATCTAGAACTCCAGATATGGGCCAAAAACTGAACAGTGTTCGGGCTGAAGGATAGATTCAGACTTTTTCATTGTTGTTAGAATTTGGACTTGAAAATGGCCTTTTTAAAACTAGTCCTCCACATAAAAGTTGTAGGTCTATGTCTTACCTTTTCATCCATATGAAGTAAACCTAAATCCGAGATCTATAGCTCTAGATATGACCCAATTACAGAACAGTGTTCTGGTTTGAACTGCGTTAGCATCTCTTTTCTAAGTTTGGCCATCTTTTTGTCCTTTCAATTTTAGTTCTTATATTCATCAATCAATCCTTTTATTTATATGATAGGCCTGCAATTAAAGGTATCTTATATTATTAGATATATTATTATAAAACATGTTTTAGTTAAGGAGCTATTGACACTTCAAGTGCAAAATGATGATATAAAACCTTGATAAAAATATACTTTTAAGTACTAATCACACCCCCTAGCCAGCTTATTACTAGTGCCTAATAATCAAAGCGTTAAAATAGAAAAATAATTTGCAAATTCCATAAGGTATTCATCATTCAACTTCTATTAATCCATCCAGATAAACAAACTTTCATTAAATTTATATATTTGATGAATACCTCTTAAACAAGATATTAATAAACCTTCCTTTTGTGCTCAATATATCAACACATAGTTATAGGGCTTTACTTGGAGGAAAACAAAATTTTTGTTCTAATATTTAAGGTTAACTTTCTTGGGTTGGAATTTTTTTTATAAAAAAATATATATACATGTAACTTAACACACAATGCATCTTTAACCCATATAATGAGCTTTTAGCTAATGACTCCCAAACCAGTTGGTCTTAGGGTGTTAGGTGTTGAGACACCCCCACGAGCTTAATAACTCGGGTTGCAAATACTAATACATAGATAGTGCAATGTTTGATTCCTTTAAGCTTTTCTCCTTAACCCATTTAACAAGCGTTGACCTAATAGCTCCCAAATCAGTTGACTTTAGGGTATTAGGTGTTAAAACACCCCTTCGGCCTTAATTGCTTAGGTTAGGGAGGCTATGAAACCAAATTTATCTATATTTTTATTATTATCATCTTTGTTTTGCTTTTTTTTTTGTTTTTTTTCAAATTATATACTATCCCTTTCCTTTAGTTGTTACCTTTAACAAAAGAACATAAATAATATAATAATCCAAACACTAACATACATAAAACACACTTAAACAAATATAAGAAACAACAAAACACAATAATAAAACCAAAAGACCTAAAGATTCACAAATGAAGGCTCAAATCCAATCTAAACTTTTTACGGCTTTCCTAAGATGACCAATTTATACGACTTATGGAAGGATCAATTACATGAATCAAAGATTGTATTTGGTCAATCAATTGTTCAGTCGTAGCAGCAGAGATTATGATTTGTCGTGTTGAAGATGTTAGAAATTCCTATTCCACAGCATGATCAAAAAATGACAACAACTTATCATAATAGCAAACCTATGAGTTTATGGTAAATGTGCAGGTGGGCCAAACAAAAAAAATGAAAGATCTCTTCCAATGTGCCTAGACCACCTAGTAAGACAATGAAGGCATCAACATGGTTTAATATTACATTCATTTGAGTAGACATTATTGAGACCTGTAGTTCCTCTCTAATTATTTTTCCAATGATGTCCCCTTGTGCCAAAGCTTCAGGGACGACCCCCAAAACTTGACTAGCTCCTAAAAATGCAGCTATTGACACACCTCCCATTAACCCAAGACTGTCTCCCCCATACACTAAATGAATCTTTCTCTCAGCTAGCACCTGACCAAGATGATTTGGTGATTATAAAAACTCCTTTTCTTTCCCAGGACTAAATCTACCAAAAACATAAAATTTCTTATATAAGGACTTGAGGAACTTGCCATTTTTACACACTTCTATATTTGTTGAATGTATGGGTTGAGTAGAAATGAAGGGAAGGAAGAGAGGATTTTATAGATAAGAAATTGAAAAGGCAATCATACCACCTATATGTAAGCCAACTAGAGTCTCACACACACACTCTCTCTCTTTATTTATTGATTTATTTATTTTTGAAAAAGCATGTGCATGTACAGGTAGTTGTGATTGTGGCTCATATCTTTACTTGATTTTACGTCCAAGAACGATTTAAACGTCCTTTATGGGTTAAGGATAGGCTTCCCATTCAGTTTTTTAAAAAACCGGTAAATAAGGTCTTTTTTAGTCAAATTCTTAAGACTATATCGAGCATGTTCTTTATGGAATAGTGGTCATAAATCATGAATTTCATGATGCACATCTCCACTAGGATGCGTCTCAAGAGTCAATAGAAGATTATCTGAAGACTCCTTACTCAGGCCATCATTAATAAATTGTATTTTATCATCCTTAATAAATTGTATTTTATCTTCATGGTTTATAGATACCATTCCTAAAAAACAACATTATGCATTACAAGTTCATCTGGCACATCGATGACAAACTTTTAGTCATTTTGCATGATGTTTCTTTGCAAAAGTGCTTTTACCTGTTTCAGGCATGTGTGAAATGAAAGAATTGGAAAACTCACCTGATAATTAGACTTTTCTTCAATTAGCCAAAGAATCTCTTTAGGAATTCCATGGTTCATTAACAACCTCAATCTTGAACACCTAGCTCGGTAAATTTTTGCTATCACATTTTAAGGCAAAACGGGAAAATACTTTCTCAATTTTTCAAGAGTGATGTCCATTATTTAAGATAAGAAGTGGAAAAGAGATTCAAAGAAAAGAGAAGGAGCAACGAATTGAACAAATATATACACAGATATCAGTTATCATAGGAAACTAAAAGAAACAACTTAAGAGTTACGTAGTGCCGTTATCCACCATTTAACTAGGGTGAGAGAGACTAGAAAACCAAGAGTTACAAAAAAAAAAAACAAAAATAATGTGAGAAAAACAAAATAATCAACTTTTATCTATAGGATCATTCAAACTAGTGGATTCATTTTCATCAAGAAAATTATCAAAGTAAGCTTTCAAACGATGTCCATTGAAACATTGTCATTCTTTGGATTTTCAATATCAAAGGCCCCATAAGGATACACATCTTTCTCAATAAATTGACTAATCTATCTTAATATTAGTTCTCTAGTGAATAAATGAAGTCAAGAATTATAAAGCAAGACTTTTTGACCAATATCAACTTTTTGAAAGATTTTCATAGCTGTCTTTTTTGACAAGAAATTATTCCCACATACTTTAGAATGACAAAGTTTAATGACACTACTTACCTCATTGTCAGGAATGCATCTTTGAAATATTTGATTAGGACAATATTTGAATAAATTAGGGTCATCCTAATAAAAGTTCTTCATTTCGTTCAAAAACTTTCCTTTGTCTTGGGTACTCCAATGAGTTGGCAAATCTTTTGAAGTAAGAAAATTGATATTTTTATCATACTAAGGCATTGCACTAAGAGAAAGTAAGGATTCGTCATGAAAGTAATCATCAATTGGTATGATGTCAGATGTCGAATCTGTGGTCACACTTGACAAAAGATCTGCATCAATATTTTTGGTGCTTTTTTCATCTGTGATTTCTTCCTAAAAATAAATCATTTGCAAATCTTCAAATTCATCCAACTCATTTTTACTTAAAGTAGATACAAGTTGATCATAAACTAATTCCTCAATATGATCTACTTATTGTAATTCATTATCATCTCCATGTTGCTTGCAAATGTTGAAAATTTTCATCTCCAATGTCATGTTTCCAAATGATAGCTTCATCAGTCCATTCCTACATTTAATCAATGCATTAGAAGTTGTAAGAAACGGACATCCTAAAATATCGGGAAATGAATTACATGCTTCAACAAGTTATGTATCCAAGACAATAAAATCCATAGGATAAATGAATTTATCAACGTGTACTAACACATCTTCAACTATTCCTCTAAGAACTTTTACAGACCTATCGGCAATAAAAGACTTACAAAAGTTGGTTTTAACTCACCTAGATTGAGACTTTGAAAAACTGAATATGGAAGTAAATTCACACTAGCTCCAAGATCAAGTAAGGTTCTTTCAATTTTATGTTCTCCAATAAAGCATGAAATTGTAGGACAACCAGGGTCTTTATATTTCAAAGCATTATTATTCTGAAGAATAACACTTGTTTGGTTAAAAAGGCTTTCTTTTTCACATTTAGTTTTCTCTTCACAGTACACAGATCTATCAAAAATTTAGCATAAAAAGGAACTTGTTTAATAACATCCAACAAAGGTATATTGATCCTTACCTGTTTGAAAGTTTCAAAGATTTCAAAGTTGTGATCGACTTTCCTTTGTTTGGTCATGGAAATAGAAGTGCTGGCGGGGAATCCATATTTTCTTTGCAATTTTCAGATTCAACCCTTTCTTTACCCTCATAGATTGACTTATCATCTTTCTCACAAGATTCAAGAGTGGGTTTTGCAATAACCTTACCACTGCAAAGAGTAATGACTGATTTGACTTGATCCATGTGTTAGCTTCCACAACTACTTGCATTTGTATTGTATTGCCCCTTGGGATTTTGTTGTGGTTGAGATGGAAACTTACCTTTCTCTTGAAAACTGAGAGTAGATGTTAATTTTGCAAGAGTATCTTTAAAATCTGTCATGCTTTGAGTAAGTTGAGTATTGATTGTCTCTTGCTTTTCAATGAATGCATGTAATGTCTCCTCAAGATTTTGTTCTAGGAGGTGGAGCATAAGGAGGTGCATATCCATAAGAATTTTGAAAATTATGATGTGCTTGAAATGTTAGTTATGAAGTTTGTGTATTATTATTATCACTCTTTCAATTGAAATTTAGGTGGTGATTTCTCTAACTAGGGTTGTATGTTTGCGAGTATGGGTTATGGTTGGGCCTTTGAAAGTTATTTAAAGCATGGGCTTGTTCATAGAGACTTTCTTTAAATGAAGGCAAGGTTGGACAATCATTGGTTGAGTGTTTATTGGTTTGACAAATTTGACACACAATGTTTTCAATAGATTTTAATTAACCACTCTTTTTCAATTATAATACCTCGACTTTTCTAGCTAAAGATGCAAACTTGGCTTAGAGGTCATGATTTTCCTTAAGGTTGTACATACCTCTATTAGATGTATGAGGTTGAGTTTTATTCGGTGCCTCATAAGTACATGTGGTGTCCTAATTTTGAGCATTTTCAACTAACAAGTCTAAGTACTTCATTGCTTCATCAACATCTTTATCTTTAAAAGTTTCATTGCACATCAATTCAACCATTTGTCTATCTTTAAGTGTTAAGCCTTCATAAAAATGTAAAACCAATCTCCATGTTTCAAAACCATGATGAGGGCAAGTATTAAGCAAGTTTCAATACCTATCACAACATTGGTAAAATGTTTCTCCTGGTTTTTGAGTGAAAGTGGTGATTTATCTTTTGAAAGAGTTTTTTTCTGTAAGATTGGAAAAACTTCTTTAAAAACTGTTATTGCATTTCATCCCAAGCATGAATGGATCCTGGTCTCAAATTTTGTAGCCATGTTTTAGCTTTATCTTTTAATGAAAAAGGAAAAAGCTTTAATCTGATAGTGTTCATGCTATAGTTCCCAATTTTGGCCTATAAAAGGAGGCATTTGCCATGCATTTAGGCATCTTGGTTTTCAGATCAAGATCATGCTCTTGCTTTCTCTCTTTGTATTTTTTATAATGTTTATGCTTTGCTTTCATTAATATCAAGTTTATGCCTTTCATTTCCTTTCCTTTACTTAGTTAACTTTTATCTTATTTATGTTCTTATTTTGTTTATCTATTTTTCTTTCTTTCATTATGTTTAGCTAAGTTTATTATGTCAAGGTGAAAAGGTTACACTAATGGTGTAAGAATAAGTATAGTATAAACTTAATATGGACTTTAATGTTTGATACTAACATGTTTTATATTTGTTATCTTGTTCACTCTTTAATACTTTGCTTGTTAAATGACTAATCTTGATTTATGTTGTATAACACTTGGTACAACAAATGCTTGGCACTTTCATAGCCCATACTGTATGGTATAACCGACACCTGAGCTATGAAAGGAACTTGATTTGTTGTTAACATAAGTTATAATCATGAATGCTTGACGAGATTTACAAGTATTAGCATTAATCAAATAAGATGACTAATGTAATCATGTTAACAATCTATAATCAGATTGGAACCTCCTTTATGTGTGGTTTCCAATTGACTAATAAGAGTTTATACTATACTTGTTTGACATAACATTAGTGCATCCTCTAACCTTGACATTTGTTATTATCATTGTTTAATCCTTACATTAATATCACATCTCAAAGTTTTCATCATCTTCTTCTTCTTCTCCTTCTTTTTCTTTATTATAATTATTATTATTATTATTACTATTGTTGTTACTACTACTACTACTACTACTATTATTATTATTATCATTATTATTGTTGTTATTGTTGTTGTTGTCGTCGTTATTGTTATTATTATTGTATCATTGTTATTTATAATTTGTATAATTAACCTCCCTATGGTTCGACCCCGGTCTTGCCGGGTTATTTATTACTTCGGCACTCCTACACTTGGGAGAAGACATTAATCTTTTAGTCGTGTCAATTTTTTGGCGTCGTTGCCGGGGAGGTAAGTTTTGTATAAATTATAATATTTATTTTATTTTTTCTTTTCACTTTTCTTGTATATAACTTTATTTCTTTTCTCTTGTTTCTTCTTCTTTTGTTTTCTTCATTCTTTTATTCTATTCCTACACGTGCATGAGAGTGTGGTCACGTACATCAAGTGGTAGACTTTGTAGGGTATCCTCATCATTTTCAAAAAATATGGCCGAAGAAGATAATCAATCACTTCATAATAAGAATAATGAGAATAACCGTGCTAGAACACTTAGAGACCACATAAATCCCATAAGAACAAGTGCACCATCATGCATAGTTTTTCCTCCCGATGCATCTCATTTTAATTTTAAGTCAGGCATTATTCAACTTTTACCTTCTTTTCATGGCTTAGATTTGAAAAATCCATACTTGCATTTAAGGGAATTTGAGGAGGTCTGCAACACATATAATAATTTAAATTGTAGTATGAACACCATCAGATTAAAGCTTTTTCCTTTTTCATTAAAAGATAAAGCTAAAACATGGCTACAAAATTTGAGACCAGGATCCATTCGTGCTTGGGATGAAATGCAACAACAGTTTTTAAAGAAGTTTTTCCCATCTCACAGAACAAACTCTTTCAAAAGATAAATCACCACTTTCACTCAAAAACCAGGAGAAACATTTTACCAATGTTGGGATAGGTATCGAGACTTGCTTAGTACTTCCCCTCATCATAGTTTTGAAACATGGAGATTGGTTTCATATTTTTATGAAGGGTTAACACCTAGAGATAGGCAAATGGTTGAATTGATGTGCAATGGAACTTTTGAAGATAAAGACCCTGATGAAGCAATGGAGTACATAGACTTGTTAGCGGAAAATGCTCAAAATTAGGACACCGCGGGTACTTATGAGGCACTGAGTAAAACTCAGCCTCATACATCTAGTGGAGGTATGTACAACCTTAGGGAAGATCATGACCTTCAAGCCAAGTTTGCATCTTTAGCTAGAAAAGTCGAGGCACTAGAATTGAAAAAGAGTGGTCAATTAAAATCTATTGAAAACATTGTGTGTCAAATCTATGAAACAAATGAACACTCAACCAACGATTGTCTAACCTTGCCTTCTTTTAAGGAATGTCTTCATGAACAAGCCCATGCTTTAAATAGTTTCCAAAGGGCCAACCATAACCCATACTCCCAAACATACAACCCTGGTTGGAGAAATCACCCAATTTTCAGTTGGAAGAGTGATAATAACAATGTACAAACTTCACAACTACCATTTCAAGCACACCACAATTTCCAAAATTCTCATGGATATGCACCTCCTTATGCTCCACCTCCTAGAAGAATTCTTGAGGAAACATTGCATGCATTCATTGAAAAGCAAGAGACAATCAATACTCAACTTGCTCAAAACATGACAGATTTTAAAGATACTCTTGCAAAATTGACATGTGCTCTTAGTTTCCAAGAGAAAGGTAAGTTTCCATCTCAACCACAACAAAATCCCAAGGGGTAATACAATGCAAATGCAAGTAGTTCCGGAAGCCAACACATGGATCAAGTCAAATCAGTCACTACTCTGCGCAGTGGTAAGGTTATTGAAAAACCCTCTCTTGAACCTTATGAGAAAGATGATGAGTCAATCTCTGAGGGTAAGGAAGGGGTTGAATCTGAAAATTGCAAAGAAAAGACTGATTCTCTGCCAGCACTTCCATTTCCTCAAGCCATGACCAAACAAAGGAAAGTCAATCACAACTCTGAAATTTTTGAAACTTTCAAATAGGTAAGAATTAATATACCTTTGTTCGATGCTATTAAACAGATTCCTTCCTACGCTAAATTTTTGAAAGATCTATGCACTGTGAAGAGGAAATTGAATGTGAAAAAGAAAGCCTTTCTAGCCGAACAAGTAAGTGCTATTCTTCAAAACAATAATGCTTTAAAATATAAAGACCCTGGTTGTCCTACAATTTCTTGCTTTATTGGAGAGCATAAAATTGAAAGAGCCTTACTTGATCTTGGAGCTAGTGTGAATTTACTTCCATATTCAGTTTTTTAGAGTCTCAATCTAGGTGAGTTAAAACCAACTTCTATATCTCTTTTACTTGCCGATAGATCTGTAAAAGTGCCTAGAGGAATAATTGAAGATGTGTTAGTACAAGTCGATAAATTCATTTATCCTGTGGATTTTATTGTCTTGGACACAGAACCTGTTGAAGCATGTAATTCATTTCCTGTTATTTTAGGACGTCCGTTTCTTGCAACTTCTAACGCATTGATTAATTGTAGGAATGGACTGATGAAGCTATCATTTGGAAACATGACACTGGAGATGAATATTTTCAACATTTGCAAGCAACCTGAAGATGATAATGATTTACAAGAAGTAGATCATATTGATGAATTAGTTTATGATAAACTTGAATCTACTTTAAGTAAAAATGAATTGGATGAAACTAAAGATTTGCAAATGGTTTATTCTGAGGAAGAAATCACGGATGAAACAAGCACCGAAAATGTTGATGCGAATCCTTTGTCAACAGTGACAACAGATTTGACATCTGACATCATACCAATGAATGATTACTTTCCTAACGAATCCTTACTTTCTCTTAGTCCAATGCCTTGGTATAATAAAAATATCAATTTTCTTTCTTTAGGAGATTTGCCAGCTGATTGGAGTACCCAAGACAAAGAAAAGTTTTTTAACGAAGTGAAGAATTTTTATTGTGATGACCCTACCTTATTCAAATATTGTCTTGATCAAATATTTCAAAGATTCATTCCCGACAATGAGGTAAGTAGTGTCATTAAACTTTGTCATTCTAAAGCATGTGGAAGTTGTTTCTCGTCAAAAAAGACAACTACAAAAATCTTTCAAAATGGATTTTATTGGCCCACCATGTTCAAGGAAACGCATGCATTCTGCAAAACTTGTGAAAATTGTCAAAAAATTGACATTGGTCAAAAAGTTTTGTTTTATGATTCTTAACTCTATGCATTCCCTAAAGAGCTAAGATTAAGATGGACCAATCCTTATGGGGCCTGTGATATTGAGAATTCAATGAATGACAATGATTTTAAGGAAAATGGACATCGTTTGAAAGCTTACTTTGATAATTTTCCTAGTGAAAATGAATCAGCTGGTTTGAATGATCTTATAGATAAAGGTTGATTATTTTGTTTTTCTCACATTTTCTTTTTTGTGTTTCTTTTTGAGTGATTTTTGCTAGTTTCTCTCACCCCGGTCAAATGGCGGACAACGGTACTCCGTGACTTAAGTCGGTTCTTTTAGTTTCCCACAATAACTGATATTTGTGTATATATTTGTGCAATTCTTTGAATCTCTCTTCCAATTCTCATTTGAAAATGGACACTAATCTTGAAAAATTGAAAAAGTATTTTCCCGCTCTGCCTCAGAATGCGATTACAAAAATTTACCGTGCTAGATGTGCAAGATTGAGATTGTTAATAAATCATGGAATTCCTGAAGATATTCGCTGGTTGATTGAAGCAAAGGTCTGATTATCAGGTGAGTCCTCTAATTTCTTTATTTCACACATGCCTGGAATAGGTAAAAGCACTTTTGCAAAGAAGCGTCGTGCAAAACGACTAGAAGTCTGCCATCGATGTGCTAGATGGACTTGTAATACACAATGTCGTTCTTTAGGAATGGTATCTATAAACCGTGAAGATAAAATACAATTCATTAAGGATGGCCTGAGTAAGGAGTCTTTAGATAATCTTCTATTGACTCTTGAGACGCATCCTAGTGGAGATGCGCATCGTGCAATTCATGATTTATAGCCACTATTTCATAAAGAACATGATCGACTTAGTCTTGGGAATCTGACTAAAAAAGACCCTGTTTGCCAGTTTTTAAGAAAACTGGATGGGAAGCATATCCCCGACCCATAGAGGGCGTTTAAGCCATTCTTGGACGTAAAACCAAGGGAAGATGTGAGCCACAATCACAACTACCTGTACATACACATGCTTTTTTTCAAAAGTAAATAAATAAATAAATAAAAAGAGAGAGAGAGAGAGAGAGTGTGAGACTCCAGCTGGCCTACATATAGGTGTTATGATTGCCTTTCTACTTTCTCATCTATAAAACCCTCTTTTCCTTCCTTTCATTTCTACTCAACCCATACATTCAACAAATACAGAAGTGTGTAAAAATGGCAAGTTCCTCAAGTCATCAAATAAGAAATATTTGTGTTTTCGGTGGATCTAGTCCTGAGAAAGAAAAGGAGTTTTTAGAATCAGCAAATCATCTTGGTCAGGTGCTAGCTGAGAGAAAGATTCATTTAGTGTATGGGGGAGGCAGTCTTGGGTTAATGGGAGGTGTGTCAATAGCTGTATTTTTAGGAGGTAGTCAAGTTTTAGGAGTCGTCCCTGAAGCTGTGGCACAAGGGGACATCATTGGAAAAACAATTGGAGAGGAACTTCAGGTCTCCACAATGTCGGCTCAAATGAATGCAATGTTTAACCATGCTGATGCCTTCATTGCTTTACCAGGTGGTCTAGGTACATTGGAAGAGATCTTTTATATTTTCTCTTGGGCTCAATTGCACATTCACCATAAACTCATAGGTTTGTTAAATGTTAATGGTTATTATGATAAGTTGTTGTCTTTTCTTGATCATGTTGTGGAACAAGAATTTTTAACATCTTCTGCACGACAAATCATAATCTCTGCTGCTACTGCTGAACAATTGATTGACCAACTACAATCTTTCATTCCTATGATTGATCCTTCCATGAGTCGCATAAATTGGTCATCTAAGGAAAGCCGTAAAAAGCTTAGATTGGATTTGAGCCTTCATTTGTGAATTTTTGTGTCTTTTGGTTTTATTATTGTGTTTTGTTATTTCTTATTTTTGTTTTAGTGTGTTTCAGGTTTGTCGGTGTTCGTTATTTCAGGTGATATCTTCTATACTCTATCTTTCTACCTTAGAACATTGAGGACAATGTCTCGTTTTGGTTGGGGGGAGAGGGTAGTAGTTGATAAAAAAAAGGGTAGTAGTTGATAAAAAAAAAATTGTTTTTCATTTCATAAAGCATGTGCATAATTGTTGTTACTAGGATGGCAGAGTAAAGGAGTTCTTTTGTTAAAGTGACTCTTGAGATGCATCTTAGTAATCATTCTTAACAAGGTCTATTATAATACTTCCTGAAATATTCAGGTTTACAAACTCTCGTATTGTTACCACTTAATTCTGCTCATATACTTATTTAACATGTATTCTTAAACCTTAATTTACACACACACACTTTAACATATGATTGTGGGTTGCATATTGGATTATTATATTATTTATGTTCTTTTGTTAAAGGTAACAACTAAGGGAAAGGGATTGTATATAATTAAAAAAGAAAAAAAGAAAAAAAAAATGATGATAATAAAAATATAGATAAGTTTGGTTTCGTAGCCTCCCTAACCTAAGCAATTAAGCTCGAAGGGGTGTTTTAACACCTAATACCCTAAAGCCAACTGACTTGGGAGCTATTGGTCCAACGCTTGTTATATGGGTTGAGGAGAAAAGCTTAAGGGAATCAAACATTGCACTATCTACATATCAGTATCTGCGACCCGAGTTACTAAGCTCGTAGGGGTGTCTTAACACCTAATGCCCTAAGACCAACTGGTCTGGGAGTCATTAGCTGAAAGCTCGTTACATGGGTTAAAGATGCATGATGTTTTTAAAGTATATGTATATAGAGTTAAAAAAAAAAAGAGACAAAAAAAAAAGACAAACATAGTAATCCCAACCCAAGGAAGTTAACCTTAAACATTAGAACAAAAATTTTGTTTTCTTCCAAGAAAAGCACCATAATTATGTGTTGATACATTGAGCACAAAAGAAAGGTTTATTAATATCTTATTAAGAGGTATTGAGCAGATATATAAATTTAATGAGAGTTTGTTCATCTGGATAGATTAATGGAAGTTAAATGATGAATACCTTGCTTTGTGGAATTTGCAAATTGTTTTTCTATTTTACGCTTTGATTACTAGGGACTAGTAATAAGCTGGTTGGGGGGTGTGATTAGTACTTAAAAGTGCATTTTTATCATGGTTTTATATCATCATTTTGCACTTGAAATATCAATAACTCCTTAACTAAAATATGTTTTATAATAATGTATCTAATAATATAAGATACCTATAATTTGTGGTAAATGCCTATTTTTAATACAGGCCTATCACATAAATGAAAGGATTGATTGATGACTTGAAGAACTTAAATTGCAAGGATAAAGAGATGGCCAAACTTAAAAAAGAGATGTCGGTGCAATCCAAACCGGAACACTGTTCGGTAATTGAGTCATATCTAGAGTTATATATCTCAAATTTAGGTCCAATTTATATGGATGGAAAGGTAAGACATATGCCTACAACTTTCATATGGAGCCCAAGATCTAAAAAGGCCATTATCAAGTCCAAATTGTAGCAACAACAAAGAAGCCCGAATCTGTCTTCCAGCCCGAGCACTGTTCGGTATTTTGGCCATATCTGGAGTTCTAGAAGTCCAAATGAGCTGAATGTTTTACACAAGAATGCACTGTTCGGTATTTTGAACATATCTAGAGTTCTAGAAGTCCAAATGAGCTGAAGTTTTTACACAAGAAAGCTGAGACAATTGCCTACAACTTTCATGTTTACAACTGGCTCCAATTTTGACGTTATCAATGACGTTTTGGGTAGACAAGAGAAGATAAGGATTGTCACCAAGTCAAAAGTTGGCCACCCACTTATCAATTAGTCATCAAATCAATAGTTCCCAATTTTGGCCTATAAAAGGAGGCATTTGCCATGCATTTAGGCTTTTTGGTTTCCAGATCAAGATCATGCTCTTCCTTTCTCTCTTTGTATTTTTTGTAATGTTTATGCTTTGCTTTCATTAATATTAAGTTTATGTCTTTCATTTCCTTTCCTTTACTTACTTAACTTTTATGTTCTTATTTTGTTTATCTATTTTGCTTTCTTTCATTATGTCTAGCTAAGTTAGTTATGTCAAGGTGAAAAGGTTACACTAATGGTGTAAGAATAAGTATAATGTAAACTTAATATGGACTTTAATTTTTGATACTAACATGTTTTATATTTGTTATCTTGTTCACTCTTTAATACTTTGCTTGTTAAATGACTAATCTTGATTTATGTTGTATAACACTTGGTACAACAATTGGTTATCCGTAGTGAAAACTAAACTCAGATGGTAATGATGAATTAATTGTGGGAGATGATGTCTTTCAACTTGGTGATTTAGTTAATCCATATTGAGTTGCACTATTTAATGCCTTAAAAGAAAATTAAAATTTTTATGTTGCCAATAATATTTTTGTTGATATTGATGTTAAGGAGTTGAATAATGTTTTGAGGTCCAACGAACACACACAAGTCAATTAGGATGATTATAACAACAAAATCAAGATAAAAAATTACGATAAAGATACGAACAAGTTAATTGACAAAGAAAAAGACAATTTTGATTAATTTGCACAACATTAATTTGTAATGCCATAAAATATAAAGTAATATTTATGGATGAGATTCACTTCAACGTAATGACAATAATGTTAATTTATTATTGAATGACAAATAATTTGTTTTATTATTATTGTGATGTGAACTTGTGTTGTTGTATTATGCATGCAATTATGAATTTAAATATTTGCTGGATAGATAGATAGGGAATACAAATCAAATCATATATTCCACTAGCAATGAGAGTTGTTCCCTTTTATTCATGATGTCAATTACACACAGATGTATCGAAAGAATGTTTTTGTTAGTATATTCCATAGCGATGGGAAATGTTCATGGTGTTAATCACACATCAGTTTATCAACAGACTATTTCCTTCGAGATATTCTAATAGCAACAGGAATTGTTCACTTTTTTCCCTAGCATTGTTCATGATTTCAATTACACACAAATGTATCGAAGGAATGTTTCCGTCAGTATATTCCATTGCGATGGGAAATGTTCCCCTTCCTACTAACACTGTTCATGGTGTCAATTACACATTGATTTATCGACAGATTATTTCCTTCAAGATATTCTAATAGCAACGGGAATTGTTCCCTTTCTCCCTAGCACTGTTCATGGTGTCAACTACACATAAGTCTATCAACATAATGTTTTTGTTGATTTATTCTAATGGTGATGGGAATTATTCCCTTTCTCCTTGACATTGTTCATGGTGTCAATTACACACATGTTTACTAATGGAATGTTTCTATCAGTATATTCTAGTGGTGACGAGAATTGTTCCCCTTTTTCGTGGCACTGTTCAATGATGATTAATGCTTTTTTAGAAGAAACTGAATAAAATCAACTGGTTTATGAAATATATGTTGTGTATTCGCAGGTTTCAAATATTTGGATAACCTCCCGTATAGGAGAGGTGCAACCCAATTTTTTTCAATAGAAATCAATTGGTTTTTTTTGTTAATTTTTATAAATGCCTAGGGGAAAGTCTATTACACATCGTGGGGACATGATCGTTGCTAGCTCTTCTAGTAATGATGCTGACAACCAAGATTCATTCAGTGTCAACCAATAACAAACACCTGAAGCATATGCATCAATGCATGGCTTGGGGTTGTCGAGTGCAATACCGTAATGTCGAGGGGGTCTTGTCACAATAGGATCCATTTACCCACAAGTACGAGGTTCAGTGGAAGGATGATCTTTCAATATAAGTTTGAATTACTTTCACCACAACATGCTTAATAATTTTCTTAAACATAATTTTATTTAATGAATGTAATTTTAGATTTATAAACATTGAGGTTGTCAAAGCAATAAGATTGACCTTTAAATTATTAATGGAAATTCTATTATTTCAATGGAGTGAGATTTCTAGACATCCTAAATGGAAACCGTAAGTCAATGCATGGTTTTCAAGATCTAAGGTTAGTGTTAACTTAAATATTTTTTTATTATGTTAATTCTGTTAGTTTATTGAAATTATTGAAATTTACCTTTTATAAATTTTAACTATAAGGAAAAATTTGAATGGGAGAGAGCAAATAATAATGTTGCGATGAAGGTTTGGAGAATCATGTTGCAACTTGGTAAGATTGAAATCAGGATAATTTTTTTATTCCAAATACCAAAATTTTATTTTTCATTTACTAACAAATAATTTATTGGTAACATATAGATCGCGTGATTTTTTGCACGGTGTCTAAAAAACAAAAAATATATATATAAAAAAAAAGCTTCCAGCTTGGAATGACATGGTAGTTTGGAAGGATTTTAGATCGCCATATATCTCAGTAATTGTATGAAAGGAGTACATTCAACACATGAAGTCCGTGCTATTAACATAATGGTCACAATCTGATGTGGAGAAACGCAATCGACCTATTCACGATTTCATTACCACACACACTGGTAACTTCATTCTATTCGTTTCACATGCGAAGTGGATGATAACAAATTTTATTTCTTTCATTTTTATTTTTATTTTTATAAATATATTTAACTGACAATATTTTTATCTTACAGACTACAATTCTTGGATGTGAGTCAAGCTCGGTGGAGTTGTTTATTGAAATGTATGTGTAGAGTGATGACCGTAAAAAAAATACAACGGTTCATGGATAGCCGAATTCAACACTTTTTGGTATGTTATTTTTCAACTATTAATTTTATTAAGTTATAATTTTCTTCAATTTGGTGAATTTATTTTTTCTTTTCAGGATACATATAACAATCACTTGAATGAGAGATACGGGACAATCCTTTAACTTGTTCGGATCTCAATTTGGATTTTTGGTTAGTGGCAAGATCATCTAGTGGGTCCGATAAAAACTTGCAGATGACCCATAGTGTTTCGACGTTGGATGCTCGCAGTCGATCTCAGGCACTCAAACTAAATGTTCGCAATCGGTCTTGAGAACTTATAGACAAGGATACTAATAGACCATGTCCATCAATATATTTCAGAGAGTTAGAAAAGAATTACTGCAAATATCGCTGCTACTATTAACTCTTCGACGGAATTATAGATAGTATTTTGTCAGTGATATGTTATATTTACCGATGAATATACTGATAGAAAAATAAAAACACCAATGAAATTTCATGCGGTGTTTTTGGTGTTTTTGTCGATTATATAACAAACTTCCTGAGGGAAATACCGATAGAATGAAGTGGATCATTTTTTTTAGTGCTTTATCCATCTCTAAATCCATCAATTAATTTATTATTGAAGAACTCACCAATAAATCAAAAATTACCGATGAGAGTTTTTCCGATAGACTAGTTCCATCTGTGAGCCTATCAGTGAAATACTTATCAACAGGTTGTGAATTTAAATATTGACATAAATTTTCATGGATAAAACTATTAAATCTGGTAATGCCTTATGTTTTTTTTTTTAAATCAACGTGAGTGTCCAGACCAGTTTATGCACACCTCGACTAACCCACAGATCCTGAAGTGAATGACCATGTAAGCTTCCAGTGACTCTAAGGTTTGTAAGACTCTAACTAGTGATATTTAGGGAATAAACTCAGGGTCTGACTAGTTAAACTATACTCCTTAAAATTATATCTTATAATTTTACTTGTATACATGTTGATGCTCAATGTTGTTATATTCATGTCACCATGTACGTTTGATATGCTTGGAGTGTTGCAAAAGCAAGAAATTGTGAAAAAAAAAAAAAGAAGAAGAGGAGGAGAAAGGTTTACCACATGGCCAAAATGGTATTTGATAAATGGGTTTGCCCACTGCTTATGATGGATTGGACTATTCTTGATGAGTCCTAACCTGTAAAACAAATTTCTTTGGGTGTTCCGATTATTAAATTAGTTTAGTGGAGTTCAACGGTGTAGAAAACTTCTGTTTATCGGATTCCTTTTACTGCTCCTCACTTACCTGCCAAGACAAAGGGTATAGCTTTTCATCATAGTGTAGCTCTCCTTTGTAATTGTAACTGTCGGTTTAGCTTTCTATACAAGCAATTCATCAAAAAACAATGTTCTGATTGCTCGCGGTATCGATCAATAAACAGAGGCATTATCAAAAAAACTCGAAGGAGAGCCACAGCAAATCCAAGTGGGCATAGCCATCTATTTTCTGGCCTTGTGGTGTTTACTTGCACGTAGCCTTCGCATCTTTTTCACAGAACTGTTTGTTTTTGGCTGTGTGCATGCGCCTTGGCTTTGCCATATTGTAAATAAATCAATCCTCACTCTTGTTTTAACTATTATTATGATTGAGGGAAATTGTGTATGATTGATGCATCATATGATGGGACAGAAAATTTTATTTTCTTTCTAGTGTCATACCAGTTTCCTGCCTTCAATAGGAATGGCATCACCTGTTGTCTCTCACATGGTGGCCCAGAGCCTGAAAGAGAGTGAGAGTTGCATGAACTTGCAATGAGCTCATTATCCCATCTTCATATCAAATGGCAAAGGTAGTCATGATCTTGAGAATTGAGAGGCATGGGGTTTCCTGAATGATGCCATTGTCCCATTGGACCTCTAATTTTTTTCCCTTTTTTTTTAGTTTCTCACTGGAAGAGAAAATTTAGCTGCGACCCAAATCACAACTCGTTTTATATGAATTTTAATATTTTTAAAAAGAATTAATTACTTTTTATATTTTTAAATTATTTCAATATACTAATATCAAAAATATTTTTTTTAACAAAAATATATATTATTTCAATCTATTTCTAAAAATAAAAAACTTTGAAAAAAAAATTAAATGAAAGTGCTAGCTACCATTATTCTACCCCACAAACATTACTTGTACTCAAAGCTAGGATTTCCTGGCGGACCTGACCTCTCGCCTTGGCTTCACAAAAGTGGCAACTAACAACCACATTCTGAATTTAATATCGACCATGTGAACATTCAAAATGCAAGATTAATATGCTGATGAAGAGAATTTATTGTGGAACCGCTAAGAATCAAAATCACAGACCCAGTTTGTGGATTTAATTTATTTATTTTTAATTAGATAACTCTGTTCAGAGGGAACAAGAAGTTCCCAATTGGGTCCTCAGAGTATTCAGAAATTCGCAATTGAGTACACAAATCCAAATTGGGAACTCGATCAAAAATCTTTATATAAAGAGAAAGAACTCAATTTTAGTTGACGTGCAAGGAGGCCTGAGTGGCCATGTAAAAAAAAAATTATGGTAGATGAAAGAGGACAAATTCATCTGAATTACTGCTGAATTGGTTACACATGAAAAACAATGATAATTTAAAAGAAGAAAATTGACAACTACACTTGAGAGAAGGAACCAATCATCTTCAATGCCCGAATCGAAAGTTTACACATGATTAAAAAACCTATGAAAAGAGATAATTGACAACAGAACCTTACCACGAGGGACAAACAAATCCTCTTTTTACTCCATGCCGGAACCTCGTTTTTAAGACTTTTTGCCTGGCCATAAATTTGTGTACAGTACAGCAGCAAATCTTTACGGCTGCAACGCAAAGGTCACTGGATCAACCGATGAATTTGATGGTTTCATGACACTTTCATTTTTTCCATAGGGAACAAGTGAGTGATGGGCATAAAGGGTTTCCAACACCTTGTGTCTCTTTTAGCACCATGTGCCAGGCATGTGAGATGTTGGACTTCCCACTGATTTCAACAGGGAAATTAGGGGGTCCATGGTCCCTGATAAAGACACATGATAGTATTCAAGATTTTGCTTTTGAAAATACATTTTGAACGTACCGTGTGATTTGGTGATCTCGGTGGAGAATATAACCCCTTGTGTCCCATGCATGTCACTTCTTTATCTTCGAACAGCGTGTTAGGTATTTTAAAAGTATTTTTTTAAAAAAATTAATTTTTTTAATGAATATATTTATGATATTTTTATATCATTTTGATATAGTGAAGTTTTTCCGCATCAAGGCCCAACTAGGTACGGATGGTGGTCCTATCCAGTTGAAGAAATGAACGAGAGATTCAAGAAGAGAAGAATGCAGCCTTGTCAAGAATTCAGCTTATGAACTGAGACTGATAAGAAAAGGTGATTGGGAGTAAACTCCTTTTAAGGTAATAATTCTTCATGATAAACAAATGATGGTGCAAAAAAAATTAGCATGATGTGATCATTTGTACAGTTGTGTGCATACAGTTATGTTGATTCAACTTTCTCGCTTGTATGGTCAGCGGGGCATCCTTTGCGTATGGGAGGCTCTTTAACACCTGCTTAGCAAGAAGAAAATTGATGTCAGTAACCTCACCAACAGCAGTGGTAAACGTCATAGTAGGGAAATAATATGATGTATGTGAAAGAAGATTCATGGATATTTACTTGGTATAGTTTCCAAGAAACCATAGCATCAATGGCAGCATATTGTAGGTTGTTCTTTTGATAAAACATCTGCCTCCCAGTTTCCAAGTCTGATTCTGTTGGGCTTTCGAAGCTGCTGTGAAGTTTCGGTAACTTAATTAGAATTTCTGAACGAAAAGCATAGCCAAAATAACTTGGAGAAAATTAAGTTCCATTTCAATCCACTAGAGAAACTACATGCCAAGAGAGGGAAAACAGAAGACCAGAGGAGGTTGAAACAAAAATGAGAAAACAAGAGGAATGGTAGAGCAAGGATAACTCCATTGCTTTTGTATATCGAAGTAGAAATATATTGATCAAAGAAGAAGGCGCACGTAACATTTAGAGATCTAGAGATTCTTTGAAACAACAATGAAGAAGAGAACTCCAAACTAAGGAATACTCTATTCTCTCTGAATACCAGTCACTGAAACACTTCTGAAAGCCTGAAAGCATCATACCACAAGGATGCAAGAAACACCATGCCATCCACTAACAACTTCTCAATGAGAGAATTGAAACTTGAAAGTTGTAGCATTCTCCTCCATCCAAACACACAAATGGGCACACAATCAGCAAAGAACAATAAAATTCTGGTAATTTTTCCTCCAAATCCACCATAGCATATTGGCAGCAAATCCCACAACCTACCAGGAACCACCTAAGACTCACATCTGCTAGCTTAAGTCCTCTTTGTGCAATGCTTCAGCATATCCAAGATTTCCATTTTCACAAACCTACTCCACGAATACCATCCAACTTGTCAATGGAGAAACAATTGGCTCCCGGCCTCCACAGTGTTTGGTAACTCACAGATCTGATGTTAGGAGACAGAGCCTGATGATGACAACTCCATTGTTCATTACTCACCTTCCTAATGATGCAGATATGACATGTGCTCGATGTCCAAACTAATATAAGCACATAATTCTAAAACTATTGGCATCGAATTGCACTATAGTAGAACTTAAGAGCAGGACCAAAATCTCACAGAAGTGAATTCCCTTTTCTGGCCTTTTAAGAATTTGAGGAACAATCACTGTTGAATTCAAAAATTTAACCAGACTGGATAGGATCCAGCCACTGCAAATTGCCTTAACCTATTAGCATAAATATGCATTCTAGACAGGGCACAAAATCCTGTAGTTGAACCTTCAGTGATGCCTTGCATGGAGTCTGCATAAGAAATACAATCAAAGCTTTCCCTTTCTATTTCATTTTTTCTTCATTATGGCAAAGGCAACAAAAAGTTCTCCTAGAAATGCATAGGATATGTATATTCTGACCAGTCAAGGCAAGTTTGGATTTATTTCAAAAATAGGCTAGTCCAACGTTACCATAGAACAATGTGGGCACCAATTTATACTCCCACTATTTTTTTTTATACTGTTGACGGTCCAGTGACTTGATAAAATTGCAAAACAAACATAAACAATCAGGAATAAGCTTTCGAAAATGCAACTCAGAGAACCAAATAGATGTCCTCTACTCAGAAGGCATCTCAGCAAGATGTGATAGATACCTCTTTGCAAACAAGAATCTTTGCTAGAGTGAAGACCCCAAGTTTTAGGTTCTCCACCAAGCCTTTTGATTTGCATGATAGGAAAGGTCCTCTTATCTGAGACATTATAATCTCTAAGAACCTTAGCACAGTCACCACTTATGCCAACACCAACCTGCACACATGCCACACATTCAGAATAGAAAATTAAATCTGTAATAAAAAAGAGAGAGAGAAATCAAATGTACATAAAGGAAATACAGAAACTAGTGCAAGAGATCTCACTAACTTTTACAAGTGTAGAATCCTCTAGAAGAAACTGCAGACTTGTGATTCCAGAATGAAAAATATGCATCACATGACAAAGACTGGTGTTCCCACATATCTGCATAACTGCAGCTTTTCCAGGCAACACACCTGCAGAGATCGAGGTTAGTGTTAGCGATAAGTCAGGGTCATTTGTATTAGAAACATAATTGAAAATTCTGCTAGAACTTTAGACAGTGCGCAAAGCACTGCAACAAAATGCCATGGAACCCTGCCTTCTCCTCCAGGAGCACTGGGAAGGCAAGGAAGAAAAAACTAACATTTTAAGTAACGTACTCTGGTTTTAAGGAAATGGGTACATAACCTAAGGTTGAAGTGAATGAGAAACTGTCAACTGCATTTATTTGATGACATGCTGCAGGATAACAGTTGCCTGGTTGGTTATAAATTTCATGGTTCTAATGCACAGTGAAGGTGTCTATACCAAGCTACAATCCATGAATGAAACTTGAGCATCATCAAAGAACAAGATTGTAGTACACGAGTAAGAGATAAATTTCCTCCATGCCATAGATGAAGTGGCAAATGGATTAGTAAACCTAAGCACTCTACAACTAGAGAATGCATAGGAGAAGAAAACGTGGCATACAATAATCAATAAGCCTAATCAGTTTGTAAATCAAGTTCACATTCCAAAAGTTTTCCTCTGACTCGAAGAAAGCTTTAGGCTAAAACATTAAACAACAAGCATAAGCTCCATATATTTGATGAATTATAATTGCATAAGCATCATTACTATTGAGAGAGAATAAGATCAAAGACAAGGATTTTTGAAAGAAAAGGAACAAAAAACATGCATAGGAAGGTTCTATTTACCTTATAATTCTAATAATAAAAGTGAAATAACTTCCATAGAATAAGAGAAGGTCCAATTTATCTTATAATTCCCTCCATCCAAAACATTGACGAAAACAACTGACAAACAAACCTTTTGTAAATGTGGTTTTCCACTCAATATCAAAGCCAACAATAACTTGACCCATTTAACCCTTTTTAACTTTAAGAATCTGTAAAAGCTCCCTTGCAGCCTTTTCTACCTCCATAGAAGTTCTGCTATACAAAATTTGACCCCTGAACTTCAATGCAGGATATCTCATCTTCACACTGCCTGCTACACAAAGTACAATAAATACATTAAAATTCCACAAATAATCCACTTGAATCCGAATTAAACTAAAACAAAATGTATGTGTTAAAGCTATGTAACTTAATTAAAAGTTCAAAGCTTTGTACAAAATTAAGGAGCTCGGTGACAATTCATAAGCAATGCACATAGAAAAATGAATAGGGAACCTGCAAGCGCGATTTTTTTGGGGTTAACAGTGATGATATGTAAGCAGAAATTTAGTAAAAATTATATGAACATAAACGACATTGAAATTGTTCCAATCACACAATTATCGACTGCCAAAAATGAAATAACGCAGCATTTCTAAATTCTAAATTTCATTTCTTTCTTCTTAGATCTTAACTACCAAACGAACCTTACAACAATGAGCTGCAAAAGTACTAACAAAACGAACCCAAATTCTCAACTGATTCCAAAAAAAGCATATTGCTGTTAACATTTGAAAGGATAAATCAAAACCCATAATTTTCTAAATAGATATACAAATGGTTTAGAAAGATATAAAATTCAAGTACGAATAAAATTTAAAAAAAAACAAGAATTAAAGTTCTTTTACCTTGAAAGGGGGGGGGGGGGGGGGGGGAAGGGAGAATTGAA